>NW_016107424.1:4029220-4030633 GCF_001604975.1 Cebus imitator | reverse complement strand
AAAAAAAAAAAAAAAAAACCCCAAAAAACAAACTCATTTTACCTGTGCTTATGCAAGGTTTAGTAGGAATGTAAACTGGTTTAACTTTTGTGGAGAGAATTTTTAAAAATATATATTAAAAGTGTATGCTCTGAAGGAGGAGCTCCACTTCTTATCTCAAGAGAATAACTGGGCCAGCACAAAGGCTGCTGTTTAAGGATGCGTAATGATGCAGTGACCGCTACAATGCAAAAATAACCTAGACATTCACCAATGAGGACTGGTTAAATGAATTCATATATCTATACTGGTAAAATATTATAAGGATACAAAAAAAATGATATGGATGTGTTTCTTAGCATAAATATATCCATGATATAGAAAGTCTTAAGAAGAGATGCTACATATATGGTGGTCCCATTTATGTATAATTGTTAGGCTAAAAATACCACCTTCCTCATAATGTTTTGAGGAATTAATGAGTTTATTCATGTTAAATACTTAGAATGGTGCCTGGCACACAGTCAATGTTTAAGAAATGTTTGTTATTGTTATTACCATATCTCTGTATATATGCAAAAGAAAAGTTTGGAAGGATAAAATAAAAAATGGTTAATATTTTTTGGTGTTGAGATTAAAGTCTCTTGTTTTATGGATATGTTTTATGATTTATATTTATAATAAAAAAGGTAAAAATATTTATGATGTTTCTTGCTCATGTCAGCTACTTCATTACAGGAGTAACTCCTGGTTATACCGTTTTTGTAATTGTGAAATTTTCTTGACATTCATCGTATACTGATGACTTTTCCTAATGCATGGAAAACAAATGGGATTGTGATTCTTCTTTCGTTTTGCACACTAAGTTCTATACCAGCCTATTTCAGAGAGACACTCTTCAAAGTTCCTATGAAAAGTCTGTCAAAAATGTATTACCTTGCTGATTAATGCCAATACCAAAATTCAAATGGATTTATCAATTAAACTCACCTCAAACGCATAATGCAGTTATGAGCAGAGCTCACTACTGCTAATCATTTCTGCTTCCAGAGTGGTTAAAGAAGGAGCCACAAACTGCCCTACCAGAAGCAGTAGCCTGATAACAGGTAAGAACAGGAATGTTCTCTCTGTTTCTCCTCAAAATAAGAGTGGTATCAGCCGGGTGAGGTGGCTTATGCCTGTAATCTTAGCACCTTGGGAGGCTGAGCCAGGCAGATCATGAGGTCAGGAGTTTGAGACCAGCCTGGCCAAGATGGTGAAACTCCATCTCTACTAAAAATACAAAAATTGCCCAGGCATGGTGGCGGGTACCTGTAATCCCAGGTACTCAGGAGACTGAGGCAGGAGAATTGCTTGAACCCCAGAGGCGGAGGTGGCAGTGAGCCAAGACTGCGCCATTGCACTCCAGCCTGGGTGACAGAGGGAGACTCAAAA
>NW_016107424.1:4023888-4027945 GCF_001604975.1 Cebus imitator | reverse complement strand
TGTTTATGAGACATGCTAAGATCAACATGGCAATATTAAATACTGTTTATATTAGAAATAAGGGGGCCAGCCAGGCACAGTAGGTCACACTTGTAATCCCAGCACTTGGGGAGGTGGAGGTAGGAGGACTGCTTGAGCCCAGGAGTTTGAGATCAGCCCGGGCAACATAGGGAGACACAATCTTTATAAAAGAAAAAAAGTAAACGGGCTGTAATGTAACCCTTTTGACTGATCTTTGAGGCCACCATTAGGAGATTTCTACATCCCTCTTTATTATAAAAGATCCCAAATGTGGCCTTTCTTAGAAAGGAGGCAATTTGACAGTGATGAGGAATGATGTACAGAATGAAGATTCAGAACCCTAATAGACTCTGGTATTAATATCTGGTGCTCATATTTCTGGGAATTTGCTAGGGTTATGGGAGTTTGCATTTAAATTGCAGGTTGTTGCAGATGACATAATTTATATGTGAAAAATTCTAAGGAATCCACTAAAAAAACTATTAGAACTAATAAGTTTGGCAAGGTTGTAAGACATAGGCAGTATACAAAAATCAATTATATTTCTATACATTTGTGACAAGCAATCTAAAAATGAAATTAGGAAAACAAATCCATTTAAGAGCAACAGGAAGTATACAATACTTAGAAAAAAGCTTAACAAAAGATATGCACAATTTATATTCTGAAAACTACTACAAATAGTGTTTAAAGAAATTAAAGAATATTAAAATAAATGGACAAACATCCCATGTTCATGGATTGGAAGAATTAGTGTTAAGATATCAATATTCCCCAAATTGATCTACATATTTGATACAATCCTTATCAGAACTCGAGCTGATTTCTTTATAGAAACTGACAAACTGATTCTAAGATTCATATAGGATTGCAATAGATCCCGAATAGCCATATCAATCTTAAAAAAGAAAGTAGAAAGACTCACATTACTTGATTTTAAAACTTACCATAAAGCAATGTTAAGACAGTGTGGTATTACCATAAGAATAGACACACATAGATCATTGAAAAGGACTGAGAGCTCAGAAATAAAACCATGTCAACTGATTTTCAACAAAGATGCCAAGACCATTCAATTTAGGAAAGAACAGTCTCTTCAACAAAAGGTGCTGAAATTTAACCTTTACAAAATTTAACAATATATAAAAATTAATTCAAATGGATCAAAGACATATAAGAGCTGAAATTACAAAACTGTTAGAGAATATAGGAATAAATCTTCATGACCTCGGATTTGGCAATGGATTCTTAGCTATAACATCAAAACACAAGTAACAAAAGAAAAGACAGATAAACTGGATTTCATCAAAAGTAAAAACTTGTGCTTCAAAGACACTATCAAGAAAGTGACAAGGCAACCTACAGAATGAGAAAAATTGTAGATTATCTGATATGGGACTTATATCTAGAATATATAAAAATCTCTCACAATTCAAATAAGAACAGTCAATTAAAAAAAGGGTAAAGGATCTGAATAGCCATTTGTTCAAGGCAGATATGCACAAATGGCCAAAAAGCATCATGAGGCCAGGAACAGTGACTCGTGCCTGTAATCCCAGCACTTTGGGAGGCTGAAGCTGGAGGATTACTTGAGACCAGGAATTCAAAACCAGCCTGGGAAACATAATGAGACCTCGTCTCTATTTTAAAAAAAGAAAAAAAGCTGGCTGGGCACAGTGGTTCATGTCTATAATCCCAGCACTTTGGGAGGCTGAGGTGGGGGGATTACCTGAGGTTGGCACTTCAAGACCAGCCTGATCAACATGGAGAAACCTCATCTTTACTAAAAATACAAAATTAGCTGGGCATGGTGGCACATGCCTGTAATCCCAACTACTCGGGAGGCTGAGACAGGAGAACCGCTTGAACCCAGGAGGCGGAGGTTGCCGTGAGCTGAGATCGTGCCATTGCACTCCAGCCTGGGCAACAAGAGCAAAATTCCAAAAAAAAAAAAAAAAAAAAAAAAAAAAAAAAAAAAAAAAAAAAAAAAAAAAAAAAAAAAAAAAAAAAAAAAAAAAAAAAAAAAAAAAAAAAAAAAAAAAAAAAAAAAAAAAAAAAAAAAAGAACAAAAGCAAAAAGCATCATCAGGGAATGCAAGTCAAAACTACAATAAGACTACTACTACAATGAAACTACTACTTCAAACCCATGAGGATGGCTATAATCAAGAAGTCTGATAAACAGCAAGTACTGAAAATGCAGAGCAGTTGTAATCCTCATATACTGCTGGTGGGCAAACACAATGGTGCATTCACTTTAGAAAACAGTCTGGCACTTCTTCAAATGCTTAAGCATAAAGTTACCAATGATCCAGTAATTCCACTCCTGGGTATATATTCAAACAAAATAAAAATATATGCCTACATAAAAACTTGTACATAAATGTTTATATTAGTATTCACAATAGCCAAAAGGTGAAAACCACCAAAATGTCCATGAAATGAGTAAACAAAATGTTGTATATCTACACAATGGAATATTATTTGGTCAAAAAACGGAATGAAGTACTGATACATCCTACAACATGGATAAGCCTTGAAAGCAGGCAAGGTGAAAGAAGCCAGTCACAGAAGGCAAGATATTTGATGATTCCATTCTATGAAATGTGCAGAATAGTTCAATCCATAGAGACAAAGATTAGCAGTGGTTGCTTAGGGCTGGGAGGAAGGCAGGGGGGTAAAGCTAAACTGTACAAGGCTGAGTGATGACAATGTTCTAACATTGAGTGGTGATGGTCATATACATGTGAACTCACTTAAAACCAGAGTTGCACAATGAATTATATCCCAGTGTTTTAAAAGTGTAGGTTTCTTCCTGTCTTTTAAAAAATTTTTTCTTTTGTGACCAAGAGACTTTCTGAAATCAAGAGACTTCCCTCTTTTGGGGGCACGATAGAGAAAAGCTTAGAAGCTCTTTTCTTCTCTGTGTACCCTCCACTGTACAGCACCTCACTCCATCTCCTGTTGCTTCAGGAAATCCCAGGCTGCTGGAATTGTAGCTGGGAATGCCGCAGTCACTTTCTCTGCCCAGGTTTGGTACTTTGTAATGCTCAGGGAATTAAAACCAGCATGCAGGCAGAACACAGAAGTGAGCCCGAAGATCAGGGTAGAGACAAATTTTTGTGTAAATGAAAAATGTGCAGGTCTGAGGAACAGTAATGGAGTAAGGAATCAGTTTCCCATCACGAAAGAAAAGCCCTTATCCAACAGCGGAATCAGGCATCCATTTTTCAGGTTAAAGCTAATTAATTATCTGAATAATTCTCCTTCTTTCCTGAGTTTAAGAGGGGATGTCAGCAATTTTAAATCTTTATACCCTGATCATACTCTCCTAGCTCAGTAAAAGAATTGTCTCGGGACAGCCCTCTTCTGTGAGTGGCAATCTATTGCACAGAAGAGTACAGAGCCTGTGACTGAATTGAGAAGCTCAGAAATCTTTGAAGCTATGACAGGAAATTAAAATAAAAGATGTAAATGAATACTGTTTCATGGATTTCGGAGAGAAAGGATATAATTAAGTGGCAGATAATGCTTATTTTATTGAAAGAATATAGCTTATGAAGGAAGATTTATTTGTCAATAGTAGTAAAATAAAAGCAAACATATTTAATGCTTATTACAGGAAAATCTTCAGTGGGCCAAAAAGAGCCTTAGATGAGTTTTAAAGTCTGTAAGATGGTCATAAGCGGTCCTTCCAGTCTTTTCAAGATGGCTATCAGAAAGACCTGCTGAATTTCATGATCCCCAAGAAAATTTCAAATCCATATATGTTAGAATAGGCAATTCTTATGATTTTGTTATCTAAGATACCATATCATAGTAGATGCAAATTTATGTGGTTGGCTACTATTACCCTGTTTACTTATTTGATAATATGTACTTATTATAAAGTATTAAGCTATAAAAATTAATGACTGTATTGTAACAGAAATCAGATTAAAATATTGTTTTATAGTTCATATTTCTGGCTATTGTACTTCGGGTAAAATACTTTATGCCTCTGCTTGCTTTTTTTTTTTTTTTTTTTTTTTTTTTTT
>NW_016107424.1:4016334-4023878 GCF_001604975.1 Cebus imitator | reverse complement strand
TTGAGTCAGCCTTGCTCTGTCGCCCAGGCTGGAAGGCAGTAGCATGATTTGGCTTACTGCAACCTCCACCTCCTAGGTTTAAGCTATTCTCCTGCCTCAGCCTCCTGAGTAGCAGGGATTACATGCCTGCACCATCACGCCTGGCTAATTTTTATACTTAGCCAGATGGGGTTTCGCCATGTTGGTGAGGTTGGTCTCAAACTTCTGACCTAAAGTGATCTGCCTGCCTCATCCTCCCAAAGTGCTGGGATTGCAGGTGTGAGCCGTTGCACCCGGCTGCTTAATTTCTTTCTTTTTTTTTTTTAAGATGGGGTTTCACCATATTGGTCAGTCTGGTCTCAAACTCCTGACCTCAGGTGATCCACCCACCTCAGCCTCCCAAGGTGCTCGGATTACAGGTGTGAGCCACCTCGCCCGGCTTAATTTCTTAATAATACCTCTTCCTTATGGAGTTGCTGTGAAGACTGAACTAATTTACATAAAGTGCCTGGAGTAGTGCCTGGTACATAAAAACATAATAAATGTTAGTTCCCCTTAATTAAATAGTATTTGTGACAAAAAGCTGAATATCTGGCTTCTGGTTGTGAATGTTGGTCTTTTTATATACCACTGTTTCCATTAAAAAACCCTGATATATTTTATTTATAATATATTTTTTTGCTTTTTCTGTGTGTGTTTTTTTTAGGGGGGTGGGGTGGGCAGCGTCTGGCTCTGTTGCCCAGGCTGGAGCACATGGAGTGCAGTGGTGCAATCATGGCTCACTGCTGCCTCGACCTCCCCAGGCTCAGGTGATCCTCCTGCATCAGGAAGCTGGGTCTTACAAGTATGTGCCACCATACCTGGCTAAATTTTTTGTATTTTTTGTAGAGATGGGATTTTGCCATGTTGCCCAGGATGGTCCCAAACTCTTGGCCTCAAGTGATCCACCTGCCTTGGGCCTCCCAAAGTGTTAGGATTACAGGCATGAGCCACTGTGTACAGCCCTTTATTTATCATACTTTCTTTATAAGAGCTATTTATGGGCTAAAAAATTTAGAGTAATTTAAGTTTTTCATAAGTTTAAAGTAAAAAATAAGGTTAGAAACATGTTTTGAACCCTAACAGTTACTTTATTACCTTTATATCCTTCATTTTCTGCCTTTCAAAGCTGTCAATAGTTTCCTCCAGATGACGACTTGTTCGGGAAGCATCCATTGCAGCTCTCTGTAATTCTGTTTCTGCCTACAAAAGTATTCCCCAACCAAAGGTATAAACAAAATCAAATGAGAATTCATTCAGTTGAGTCCACTGGTAAATTCTGCAGTACTAGCTTTTTGGCATAATAGCGTAAATTATTAATATTATATTTTACCATATATAAATAAAATGATCTCTGTAAGCACATGCAGAATAAAGAATTTTATGTCTATTTAGTGACCTGATTCATGATCTAGAGAAAAAATCCCAAGAACAAAAACCACCCCACATCCTTCCCTTTCTGTCTGCGAAATCAATTTTTTTTCCAGACACCATTGGCTAACTTACTGTAAAACCATTTCCCATATTTTCTACTGCTTTTGTCTACTTTACTACCTGTGCCATTTATCAAAAATTCATTTTCTTTTGTCTCTCTCCCCGTCTTAGTAAACATTATTTTCAGTTTTCTCAATTAGAGATTATCTCTTATTCTTTTTTTTTTTTTTTTTTTTTTTTTTTTTTTTTTTTTTTTTTTTTTTTTTTTTTTTTTTTTTTTTTTTGGTCAGGCTGGTGTTCACTGGTGCTATCTCAGCTCACTGCAACCTCCATCTCCTGGGTTCAAGCGATTCTCCTGCCTCAGCTTCCTGAGTGGCTGGGATTACAGGCACGTGCCACCATGCCCAGCTAATTTTTTGTATTTTTAGTAGAGATGGGGTTTCATCATTTTGGCCAGGCTAGTCTTGAACCCCTGATCTCAGGTGATCCACCCATTTGACTTCGCAATCAAAGTGCAGGGATTACAGGCGTTAGCCGCTGCACGCAGCTGATTATCTCTTACTCTTTATGCTTATCTGATAGGACTACTGAATGGATTAAATGAAATCATCTTTGGAAAGAACCAAGGAGAGTGGCACACAGTAGAGAGACCTACAGCTATGACGATTACCACCACTGAGAGTCTGATTTTTAAAATCATTACAACATTGAGGTATTTTGGGATAGCAGGTATATAACCAAAGACCCTTTTTGCCTTGCTTACTTCTACTCATTCTCCAAATGCATTAAATATTCTTAATTCTATAATATCCTCATCAGGTGGAATACAATATATACTACAAATATTTCAGCATGGGATTTGTACTTGTAGATTCTTCCTTACAAGACAACCATGTTATACTGCTTCTATTCTATGCTTATTACAAAAAATAAATACACTAGTAACTAATGAATTAGATGGCAAGTCTAATACACTTGGACATGTACTCCTATTATCTGGATCTGTATTGTCCAATCAATATGGTGACCACTAGCCCATATGTGGCCATTTTCATTAAAACTAATTAAAACTAAATAAAAAATTAAAAACTATTCCCAAAGTTACTCTAGTATTAGTTCAAGAGCTCAATAGCCATATATAGCTAGTGGCTATAGTACCATTAAGTGCAGAATATTTCTAATCTAATTGTGTGTCTCTTTTTAAGCATCTCATCTGCTAACAAAAGTTGCCCAAAAAACATTTAAGACTTTTTCTTAAATGGTAACACAGAAATTTGAGAAGGCACAGCCCAATTTTCTGATTAAATTCTTCCAAATAAAGTTTTGTTTCCTGTGCTAATATTATATTTACTCAAAAGTCACATATATCATCATTTACCAATTAATCATAGGAAAAGTTTGCATTTGTTGTCAAAGTTCTATGATATGTAATAGCGTGACACTTAGCTTTTGCTTTCTTTTTCAAGAAAATGTATAAATTGAAACAAGTAAAAGGGTTTACTTTAAGGATCCATTTTTTGACATACCACTTTATTACCCACCTGTGACTGAAATTTTTCATAAAGGAAAAATACATTTCAAAGAGAGTATAACAATTTTTTCAATAAATTAAATTTATATACTCATACAATTCTCTATATTGCTGTGTTTGAGGATTCTTTAAACTACAGCTTCATTACAGGAAATTCAAAGGTAAAATAGAGCTCCTTTGAAGACTTACTACTACGAAAAAATCTCTAACAGTTATGTGATACATATTAACCTTTTGCTAAAGAGAATATTCAACCAGACTAATTCCTAACACTAATACACATGACTGATGCAGCTCTTTACTTGTGACTACTTCCTTTTGACTCATGTCTTTCCCCTCCTCATTTATTGATATTTTCATTTGACAGTTTAGAAGGGTAAGCAGAGTTGGCTAGCTTACTTCCCCATGGAAAGCATGGGGAAACAGAAGCCATAGCTAGGATATGTGTAGTTTCACCTTCTATAGCCTCCAGCAACTCTATTTATTACTGAAAGTCTCAAATCCTTTTACTTGAGTATAGCAACTCACCCAAAGTAACACATCCATTTTTAGCAAAGAGAATATAGATTTCTAGTATTTCTTTTACTGAAAATTCTTCAAAATTCTATGTTGTATCAACTTCAGCAGGAAATGCTTTGGATTAAAATACTAAGATACAGGCCAGGCGTGGTGGCTCACGCCGGTAAATCTAGCACTTTGGGAGGCCGAGGCGGGTAAATTGCCTGAGCTCAGGAGTTCGAGACCAGTCTGGGGAACATGGTGAAACCCCGTCTTTGCTAAAAATATAAAACATTAGCTGGGCATGGTGGCATGTGCCTATAAATCCCCGTTACTTGAGAGAGCTGGGGAGATAGGCAAAACGTTTGAACCCAGGAGGTGGGGGTTGCAGTAAGCTGAGAAAGCACCACTGCACACCAGCCTGGACGACAGAGCGAGATTCCAGCTCATAAAAAAAAAAAAACAAAGACAAAAACAAAATAAAATACTAAGATACAACTCCATGAATAAAGGTATTGGTATATAAAATGGAATTAGTTAAGAGTTTGAAATAAATGATTTTTAAAAGGGTAAGCCAGATTGGGTTCACAATGCATTACAGGAAGCTTGTTCAGAAGCTACCTGGGGCCTAACTTGGGGGGTGAGCAGGCAGAGCCCTGGGATTCTTTTCCTTATCCTCTTCTCTCAGAGGGACTATTTTATTTTACATACTGAACTTCAACATACTTCAACATAGATGAATTTTAAGAGTCTATCCTGGTAAAAATTCTATGATACTATGATTGAATATTTGTATGTATGTACTGACTACATTTGTATGTAGATTGTCCTTCATGTTCTGGTCTCAGGTTGTCAAAATACACAAGCTGCAGATCTTACCGGGAAAGCACATTGATTCACCTGTGCCAATAATCTCTTAGGTTTATTTATTCCCCCACAATGTGGCCCCACAGACCTGCTTCATCTGTGCTCTAAGATTGTCTCCCTTCCACAGCAGTGTTTACAGCACAGCATCCAAGTCAGAAAAATGTTTCTCTTAGGAATAGATTCTGTGTTGAGTGTAGACACCAGTACTCCTGATTCAATCTTGCCAACTGCTCAGGGTTCCCGATGTCTTCATATATCACCACCTCCCCAACTTCAGGCCACAAAGAACAAAACAAAACAAAAAATTTGGATCCCTAGCTTAATTCTTAAACACTGGTGAACCCACCCTCCCACCGGCCATAGCCTCTGCCTTGACCTCTAGTTATCAGTCATAAATTTTCCAGCATTCTCTGGTTTGTCTGACTTGCTTAAAACAGACTCTATCATCTCCATTTGCAGATCTTATGCCACTATGACTATCTAGATGTTTCTGTCCCAGTCTCCAGTGGGCACCCCCAGCCCTATGGCTGCCCATTTTTGTTTAGCACAAAGTTGGGCTTCTGTACCTCTGGTCCAAAGGAAGAAGGACCAAGCAATTAGTGTAGCCTCAAATCAATGCTCAAGGGACTCCCCTCAGGAATGAAGGTGTTCTGGAATCTCAAAGGCTCTCAAAAGAGCCACTCCTCATGTGGTTTCTGGCTGAGCTGGGCAGTAACAACCTTAAGGAAGTAGGAAGGAAACACACAGAAGGAATGGAAAAAGAGGCAGTAGGGATGTTAGTGCTTTCTACACAGTCCTACCTACCTCAGTTGCTGGCAATTAGGCACTATTTTGTATGCTTTTGTTTAGTCACCAACAAGGCACATTATAGTTTAAGAAATAGTCATGTTTCTGCATGTTCTCACCCATAAGTGGGTGTTGAACAATGAGAACACATGGACACAGGGAGGGGAACATCACACACCAGGGCCTGTCGAGGGGTTGGGGGCTAGGGGAAGGATAGCAGCAGACAGGGGGATAGAGGAGGGAGGGATGACATTAGGAGAAATACCTAAGGTAGATGACGGGGTGATGGATGCAGTAAACCACCATGGGATGTGTGTACCTAAAACCTGCACGTTCTGCACATGTACCCCAGAACTTAAAGTATAATTTTAAAAAAAGTAAAGAAGATTGACTAGATAAAAATAAATAAATAAATAATAATGTTTAACAGAAGAACCTTGTTACAGTAGACAGTCCTATTTAGGTTCCTTTGTGTCCAACTTGGATCTTAATTATACTCCTAAGTCTCCTGAGATTAACTGGCTGGAAGTCATGATTTCACATAGTTGTTTCGTTTCCAAAAGGTGAAGGAAATTAAATGGGAAATTTTTCTTTCCTTTTTTCTAAGCAGGGCATAGAGGGCACTGATGTATTAGGATTATTAATAGATCTTTAAGTTAGTTGTAGAATTAATATTTAGTCATCACCATGTGAAAATAAAATTAAGAAATTTGAATTTACTTTTTATAAAAACATCCGCATTTTTGAGTAGGTTTTTTGTTTGTTTGTTTGCAAAGTCTATTGTGGAAAACAATATAAGGGGATTTGAATTAGGTGGTGTAACCTCTTTAAAATTAGCCTATTTCTATAGTGAGAATTCCTAAAATGTTTCTTTTTAACCTTTATATTCAAATTCTCCACTCATTTAAAAGTAAAAATGCATAATTTCTATATACATTTGCTTTTGTACTCCTTCCCTTAAAATTTTTTTTAAAGACCTAAATTCAAAGGATACAATAATATGTCGATCAGATGGGTTTCGCTGACGCGTTCTTTGTAACTGAGTTAATTGCTTAGCTTCTCGATTCCTTGCTGTGAATGTTGCTTTGAGGTCATCCTGCAAATTGGCATTTTTTTTTTTGTTAGTAAAAATGTCTGACTTAAGGAAGTTCACACTGTTTTAAGAAAGGAAGAATATTTCTTGTGTGATCCTGGTACCATTACTACAGGAATTACCAGTATTACATAATTAGTGGGTGTCTATGTATGAGAGAATGTGTTTAATATTCTCTCAAAATAATGACACAATTTCAGTGCGAAACTATAACCATAATACATACATGTATATAAGTGTGTAATTTTGATTGTGGTAGTAGTGACATGTATATAAAAATTTGTCAAAACTCAATGATCACTGAAAATGGAAAAATTTTATTGCATGTAAATCAGAGGCACTTAACCCCCTGGCCTATTAGGAACTGGACCAGCACAGCAGGTGAGTGGTGGGCAAGCTAGCATTAAGGCCTGAGCTCTGCCTCATTAGATCAGAGGCAGCATTTGATTCTTATAGGAATGCAAACCCTATTGTGAATGAAAGAAAAATTGTCTTACATAAAACCGGTCCCTGGTACCAAAAAGGCTGGCGACTGCTGATGTAAATTATACTTCAATAAAGCTAGTTTTATAGAATTCTGTCATACATTTAAAAAGTTTAAATGCTATCATCTGCTTTAAACAAAAACTTATATTCATATAGTAAACTAATTTGTCCATATATTTTTCATTATAAATATTAAATATTTTAAAGTTCCCATAATAAAGTCTTATGTTGCTACAGTATACTTAATAAGCCCACTAAAAATATTTCATTGTTCTTAAAGATCTAAGTGATCTTTCAGAGTATGTAAAAAGAATGATTATATACTACTTTGTATTTCTTATTAAAGGAACAATTGGAATCCTGATACTCTTTGCCAGAGTAACTCATAAGTGGGAAAATGGATTTACTTACCCGTTTCATTTTCACAATGGTCCCATAAGCTTTCAAGGGTTCAACTACTTTGGCTTCAAGTCTTTCAACCTATTGAAAATTAGTAAAATTTTAAATTAGAATGTTTAACCTTTAACCTATAAATTAAAGGATAATCACTAGAAATTGGTTAAGACTCAGAATCTCAACTCAAACACATTAAAAACTGTTAGGCTGCACAGTAACAGTAAAAGTAGAAAAGCACCTGGTAAGCAAAACGACAAGAAAAGTTCTCAGGTTTCCCAGGAGCTTATCCTCACCACATCACCTTAGGATTACTTATTTACGGGCCGGGCGCGGTGGCTCAAGCCTGTAATCCCAGCACTTTGGGAGGCCGAGGCGGGTGGATCACGAGGTCAAGAGATCGAGACCATCCTGGTCAACAAGGTGAAACCCCGTCTC
>NW_016107424.1:3939631-4016284 GCF_001604975.1 Cebus imitator | reverse complement strand
AGGCGGAGGTTGCGGTGAGCCGAGATCGGGCCATTGCACTCCAGCCTGGGCAACAACAGCAAAACTCCGTCTCAAAAAAAAAAAAAAAAAAAAAAAATTACTTATTTACCTTCAAGTGGTAGCTTAAGTGCTAAGACAGCTCTAACTATAATACAGCTAACATTTTCAGTATGTTCAGCACAGTATTGGATATTTTACGTATATCATCTCTGAACTGTAATGGCTCAACTTTTCAGAAAAATCAAAGCTGAAAGATAGAGCATCCTGTAAACATTTAAAGCAACATAGCTGTCAAAAGCAAAAAAGCTTAGGGATTACTGTATTTGCTGCATTTTTTTTTTTTCCCTAGGAAGCCATTTGTGAATTATCAAAGCCTACAGAACAAGATAAATGGTCTGAGTTGCTGAGCTGTCAAACTGCATGTCTCATCTCTATTTCATTTAGAATTACTTTTTCTTAAACGTTATAGGTTTTTAAATCACATTTTGAGCAATTCTTTTACAAACAGCACTAGTGGAAAGCACTGAAGAGACAGATTTTTTTTTTTAAGGCAAGTATTTAAATATAGCATAAGAAAAATAGCTCTTGTACATTAAAACTTTTTCTCTCAAGATAGGTGACATGTATTCAATTGCTTAAAATGAATATGTATTATTTTAATAGCAGAAAAACGGCTTTTTAATGATACATATTTATATAATCATATTTATTTCATATTGATTTTTCTTTAGTTTCATAAACAAAATGTATTATAGATGCCTCATTTTAAAATATATTAGGAAAATACAAATCAAGTTCCCATCAAGTATTCAAATATTAGGAATCCTAAAATCATGGATATTCTGGACAGTTTGGTTTACACCATTTCTTTTCTTATTTATTTATTTTTTTCTTGAGATGGAGTTTCAATCTTGTTGCCCAGGCTGGAGTGCAATGGTGCAATCTCAGCTCACTGTAAGCTTCGCCTCCCAGGTTCAAGCGATTCTCCTGCCTCAGCCTCCTGAATAGCTGAGATTACAGGCATGAGCCACCACACCGGCTAATTTTTGGGGTTTCTCCATGTTGATCGGGTTGGTCTCGAACTTGAGACCTCAGGTGATCCACCTGCCTCAGCCTCCCAAAGTGCTGGTATTACAGGCGTGAGCCACCGGGCCTAGCCCGGTTTATACCATTTCTTATAATCCATACTGATTATTCAGTTTAAGGATTATTTAAGCCTTTTTTTCTTTTTTCTGTTCTCCTTTTTGTTGCCTACCTTTTTGTCATTGTTCATTAGCACTTCCACCATTTGGTAAGCAAGGGAAATAAAAGGAGAACAAATGCAAATCAATTCACTTTGCTATTTGATAAATAGCATAAAGGTTTTCTACAAAGAGGCATTGAAATTACTGGCTAAAATAGGATTTTAGGATTACCTGTGAACGTAAATTATCTTTGAAACATGAAGTCCCCAGTTATCATATACAATTGTTACTTATTACAGAAGTTTCATGACAAGAATTCAACATTTTTCCAAAGTACCTCTAAATGTGATTACTCTTCACAGTTGTATGAGTATTATGAGTTCACAAATTATGCTTTTATATTTTGAAAACTGAAATTTCTGTTTTAGGTTCTGATGAGAAAAGTACAAGAAAAGCAATAACGTTCTAACTGGGCAACTTGAAACCTATGCCTTGAAACTGCAAATAAATATAAATAAAAGTATTAAAGAAAAAAATGAGCTTTTAGAAAGCAAACAATCGCAAGGACACCTTTCCTGCTACCCAGAGCAAAAAGCCCCCTCGGTGTCTCAGTATTGGTTTGCTTCCATGATATAATTCACAGCATTTTTTGCGGTTAATAAACCACTGGTAAATTTTCCAGAGCATGGATGCAACAATGATCTCTTGCCCATTTATTAATAATTTATCCATCCACATTATCATTCCCAACATTCCATCTCCACTCATTCTTTAAGATGTACTTACGTGCCACACAAGACAAGAGTTATGCTTCTTTTCTTCCCCCTGGGTATATTCGTACTGCCCCCAGTAAACAGCCACCCCTTGGCCAAAAGTTAGCAAATAAAGTGGGGAAATTCCAGACTTCAAGACGCCCTGAAGTTTAGCTTGGAAACGGTAAAATACAACACGGAAAGCTTCTCTTTAATAGATTCACAAAACGTTATAGACACGTAAATGTATACTTTATCAGGTTTGTATCCACCTCTGCAGTTAGGTAGATTACAAGTAAAAGTTTCCACGGTTCCTTCATCCACTACTTCATGGCTCATTCATAACAATGACACTGTGACCTCACTCCATACCTCTGCTTGTCGATAATCCTGAAGTTTGGCAAACTCGTCGGCAAAGTTCATCAGACCCAGCTTTAAATGTGGGGTCTCTGTAGCGGCATATGCGTTGATTTCATTCACCAGGAGGTCTGCTTTGTCTCGCAGTCTGGCAGTTTTCCGCACATAGGCAGCGAAGATTTGGCACAGTTCTCCAAAATGCTTCTCCACGTTTGAGACAGCTGTTTGCAGTTGTTTCGTTTGAGCGTTCCTAGAGAAAAAGGTGACGAAAGAAGTGAAACATTCTCGTTGGCGATGAGAAGGCTTCATTACCAAGCACACACACCCCGGGCATTCTGCAGCTTTGAAGGTGCAAACCCACCAACGGATCCACTGTCTCCCGGCGCGGTCTGCTCTCCTCCGGGACCCCATTTCGGGCCTGGCCTCACTAACCCGACAGTGTAGGCACAGGAAGAGGCCCAGGCCGGGTGGGCCTGGCCTCAGGTGGCAGCTCCACGAGACGCGGCCTGGGCGCCCGACTGCCTCCCAGGCTTCTGCACCGCCCGCGGCAGTGCTGGCGTGGGTGGCTGGCAGCTTGCCGGGCCCGGTGCTCCCCTTGGCCGCCAGCGCTCGCTGCAGCCCCGGGAATTAGGCCCCAGACCACAGCGGGCACCTTGCAGTCTCCCGCCCAGGGTCGGAATTCGACGCAGAGGCCCCACCGACAGAGGCTCCACTTCCCCTACCCCGGCCCTCCCGTGTGGGCCCCGGGAAAGTGGGTCCGGGCTGTTACCGGTTTTCCAGGGTGCGCCTCATCGTGCTGCCTCGCGCACGGCAGGAGACTTTGCGGGGGCCCAACCAGGGGGCTCAGCCACTGGGGCTCCAGGCGTCCGGGCGGGCGCGGCAGCGCAAGCAGCCGCCGGGAGCCGGAGAGCCCGCCCCTCGCGCCGCCGCGCCAGCCCGGGCGTTTCTATGGAAACGGGGCGAGCGCCCCAGAGGTCAAAGCCGGAGGCTGCCTGAGCGTGGCTGGGCTCGAGAAGCGCAGAGCAGCTAGGGACCGAGAGGGCCGACAGCGCGCCCACCTCTACAGAGCCGCTTTTGCGGTCGTCCCGTGCGTCCCTGCGCGCGAAGCCTGTGGGAAGCACCGCGGGGCTGCGGCGCCTCCATCCTCCCTAACAGTCGCGCGGAACAGACACCCAGCCTCCATGGCTGCTCTGCTACTCCGAGCAGGGGAGAAAAGACGCGGGTCCGCGGGGATCCAGGAGGGAGACGTGAAACCAGAGCCCCAGGGGGCTCATCTCCGCCTGTGCGACTTGTAGTCTCGTACCCCACGTGTCCGCTTCGCTACTGAATCTGAAAACCTGGGCTCTTGGGAGCTGCCCTTGGAAGGAGCAGTGCTACTGCCTCATCTTTAACTTTTCGTTTATTCAGCAAATATGTATCGAGTTCCTACTTGGTGGAAGAGATTGTTAGGCACTGGGAATCATAGAAACATAAGAAGCAGGGGTCCCAGGCCTGAAGGGCCTGAGCGTTGGATGAGGAGGCAATACTTATACTGAACCTGTGCTGAGATAAACAACGAACAGTCCTGGCTCTCAGGGTTGGCCTGGGGGAACAAAAATTAAAAATAATAAAACCCCAAGCAAACAGGAGGCTCTCCTTTTTCCTTTGAACGCCTCTGTCCCTTTGACCCTCCTAGCCTTGGTGTGTGTTGCTTTTCCCAGCCAAAACCGAAAGGTCTCCATTCAGACTTTATTTATTTATATACATTTTTTGAGATGGAGTCTCGCTCTGTTGCCCAGGCTGGAGTGCAGTGGCGCAATCTCTTCTCACTGCAACCTCCGCCTCCTGGTTCAAGCAATTCTCCTGCCTCAACCTCCCGAGTAGCTGGGTTTACAGGCGTGCATTACTATGCTGGGGTAATATTTTGTATTTTTAGTACAGACGGGGTTTCACCATGTTGGCCAGGCTGATCTTGAACTCTTGGCCTCAAGTGATCCACCCTCCTCAGCCTCCCAAGTGCTGGGATTACAGGCATGAGCCACTGCACCTGGCCTCAATTCAGACTTTACCTGCTTTAAGAAACCTCTCTGGGATCCTCCCGCACTTTGCTCCTTTAGGCAGCGTTAGGGCCTAGTCGTAAGGCTTTGGGACAGGGCCCTGATACTGTCTGAAGGAGCGAAGTGTCTAAATGCTCAAACAGTACATGTTGTTGATTTTATACTGCCTCCTGTACTCTAGACTTTGAGCCCTTTGAGGCCCAGGAAATGCGATTTTGTTCTGGTATTCCTCACTGCCTTGCCCTGCTCAATAAAAGATTTTATTTTGGACAAATAGATGTCCTCAGTCCTTTGTTTTGAACTCCCCCTCATTCTCTTGTGCCATTCTCTCATGTTACAATGTGTACCTCTCTTTCCTTCTTGCATTCATTCAGCATGTTATAGATTGGATGTCTGGTGTGTTCCAGGCATCATACTGGGCTTTGAGGTTGGCACAGTAACCTAAAGTCAGAATAGTCTATGCTTTTTTTCTTTTATCCCTGAGATGGAGTCTTGCTCTGTAGCCCAGGCTGGAGTGCAGTGGTGCGATCTTGGCTCCCTGCAACCTCCGCCTCCTGGTTCAAGCAATTCTTGTGCATCAGCCTCCCAAGTAGCTGGGATTACAGGCGCGAGCCACCACACCCTGCTATTTTTTGTACTTTTAGTAGAGACAGGGTTTCATCGTGTTGGCCAGGCAGGTCTCAAACCCTTGACCTTGTGATTCGCCCACCTTAGCCTCCCAAAGTGCTGGTATTACAGGCATGAGCCACTGTACCCAGCCAGAATAGTCTATGCTTTTAGAGAGCTCACAGTCAGGTGGGAGGGATGGAAGCTAATCAAAGATAGGTAAAATGACAACTGAGATACATGCTGCTGTATCCACTTTCACGGTGTAACCAATCACCACAAAACTTAGTGGCTTTTTACAGTCCTTTGACTAGCTTTGGATTCTGAGTGGGCTGGATAGTTCTTTCACCTAGTTTCTGCTCAGTTGGGCTCTTACTTACCTTCCTGGTCAGCTGGTGACTGGATGATGATCTAGGGGGCTCACTCCTGTGTCATGGCAGTGGCAGGTCATCAGCAGGAGCCATATGTTTCCGATTGTCTAGCATGTCAGCCAGACTTCTTTTCATGGTTTCAGAGTTCCAAAACAGTGTAGCGGGACAAGTCAACTTACTGCACAAGTGCCTTTCAAGACTGCCCGTGTTGCGTTTTTGATGTCCTATTGGTGGTTGCAAGTCATGTGGCCTAGACCAGCGAGATGAGAGTGGGAGGGCAGTGGAAATGTTATGGATGGTGTGGTTGGTAGAGGAATTGGTGACCACTTTTCCAATCTACTACTAAGGGAAACTACATGGCAGCAATTGAGCCTATATTTAATACAGAGCTTTGGTTTGAACTCGTCAGGGAAGGACTTCATTGAGAAAGTGACATTTGAGCTGAGATCCAAAGAATAGGAAGGAGTTAACTAGGTGAAGAGAGAGTGAGAAACAGTCCTCAGAGAAAAACAGTAGGGTAGTTTGTCCCATGCCTCCCCTAGTCCCAGTCCCGTCTCTACCCAGAATTTCATATCTCAGAAATGCTACTTTTGTCCAGCTGATTGTTCAAGTCAAAAACCTAGGCGTCATCCTTTCTTTTCTCCAGCCACATGGGCAATTCCTATCTATTCCGTCTCAAAACATACCCTGAATCATTTCTTCTTTATTTTTTTTCTACATCCCCATAAAACAAGCTACTATTACCAGTCATCCTTACCGCAAATCTCCCTTACTAGTCTCCCCATGTCCACTGTTACACATTGCAGTGTGAAATCAAACATGTAAATCGGATGATGTCAAAGACTCTCAGTGTGCTTCAAATAAAAATTTAAAGCCTACGTTGCTGCCCCATTGTGCTATAGCCACACTTTATTTATCTATATAGGCAGATAGATAGATAGATAAGCTTCTCCCTCTCTCCCTCTCTCTCTCTCCCTCTCTCTCTTGCTGTCACTCTCACTCTCGCTTTCTCTCTTCCTCTCTCTCTGTGTCTATCTGTAGATAAGCTTATCTCAGTGTTAGTTCTGTGTTTGCAATTCTCTCTGCCTGGAATGTTCTTTCTTCAGATCTTCGCATGGATGGCCCCTTCGTATGAAATTGTGCTTAAAAAACACCTATGAGTGGGGCTTTCTCTGATCACCAAATGATTCTATCACCCTGTTTTGTTTCCTTTGAAGCACGTGTCATGTCCTGAAATTAACCTGTTTATTTACATGCTTTCTCTGTCTTCTCCCATTCAAGTACTAACCAGGCTGGACCTCACTTAGCTTCAAAGATCAGGTGTTCAGGTATGGCTGTAGATCTATTTCTGTCTTCTATGACTAGAATATATTCTCTGTGAAACTAGCCACGCTGTTACCTGTTCACTTTATTTTATTTATTTAATTAAAAAATTTTTTTAATTGTTTTTGTTTGTTTGTTTGTTTGTTTGTTTTGAGATGGAGTCTTACTCTGTCTCCCAGGCTGGAGTGCAGTAGTGTGATCTCAGCTCACTGCAACCTCTGTCTCCTGGGTTCAAGCAGTTCTCCTACCTCAGCCTCTCAAGTAGCTGGGACTACAGGCATGTGCCATCACACCCAGCTAATTTTTTTTGTATTTTTGGTAGAGATGGGGTTTTATCATTTTGGTCAAGCTGGTCTCGAACTCCTGACCTCAGATGATCCACCTACCTTGGCCTCCCAAAGTGGTGGGATTACACTCATAAGCCACCGCACCTGGCCTACCTGTTCACTTTATATTCCCAGTACCACCTCAGTGCTTGACTTATAGTAGAAACTCAATAATTAGTTGAATTTATTAATGAATGAATAAATAAATGAGTGAAAACCTCATGACAGAAGGGACACAGTATTTATGAGGGCATGGAAGAAAGCCAATGGGGTGGAGTGGAGGAAGTGGCACTCCACGGTCTGAGATTTAGTTGGATGGCTAGATGGGGGCCGGGTTGTATAGAGCATTTTGGCCATGCTAAGGAGTTTAGAGATTGGTTCTTGTATTAGCTAAGATTCTTTAGAGAAACAGAATAGTCTGTGTTATAATTAATATAATATATAATATGTATAATTTTATTATAAGGAATTGGCTCAAGTGATTATGGAGGCTGAGAAGTCCCAAAATCTGCAGTTCACAAGCTGGAGATCCAGGAGAGCCAATATGTCATTTCAGTTCAAGTCCAAAGGCTGGAGAACAAGAAGAGCTGATGGTTTATTTCCTGTTTGAAAGCTGGCAGGTGGAGACCCAAGGAAAACAGATGACTGAGTCCTAGAGGGAAGGCTAGAAAAGATGGTGTCCTGAGTCAAGTGGTCTGGTGGGAGCAGTTTCCTCCTTCTGAGACTTTTTCCTATTGAGGTCTTTGATTGACTGGATGAGGCCTGCCCACATTAGAGAGGGCACTCTCCTTTATGCAAATATTAGTCTCATCCATAAACACCCTCAAAGACACAGCAGAATAGTGTTTGGAGGAATGTCTGGGCACCCATGGCTCAGTCATACTGACACATAAAATGAACCATCACCGTCATTGTCTTTGTATCAGTGTGAAGGTATTGAGTTGTTAAAGCGAATGATTTATTGTGTAGCTCTTAAAGCTGTTAGCACGTGCCTGGTATAGGGTATCATAATTGTTGAACAGATGCATATTGAATTACCCTTCTTCAATATCCACTTAATATATGGAAATAAAAGTGCTCAAGGAAACTTCCTCCTGAGATATGAGCTCTTGATATTATTCTCCTGTCAACAGATATCTAAAAAATATGCATTAACACAATCGTTCTCTAGTCTTTTTACTAATTGGAGGCATGTTCCTTCTTACAGGCTATACTCTTTCCAAGGACACATTATCTCATCAAAGAGGAGCTGGGGGCCTGGGAGATCAAGTGCCTTGGCAGGGTTGCATGATCAGATAGTAGAAGAGCTGGATTTAAATCCTTTGTCTTCTCTCTTCAGTGTTCTTTCCATAGTACCAGGATCTTTTTGCTCTTAAAAGTGAATTTTTTTTTTTTTTGGCAAACCAAAACCACCATGCAATACCACCTTACTCCTGTAAGAATGGCCATAATCAAAAATTTGAAAAATAATAGATGCTGGCGTGGATGTGATGAAAAGGGAACACTTTTACACTGTTGGTAGGAATGTAAACTAGTACAACCACTATGGAAAACAGTGTGGAGATTCCTTAAAGAACTAGAAGTAGAATTACCCCTTGATCCAGAAATCTGACTCCTGGGCATCTACCCAGAGGAAGAGAAGTCATTATACAAAAAAGATACTTGCACATGCATATTTATAGCAGTACAATTCACAATTGCAAAAATATGGAACCAGCCCAAATGTCCATCAATCAACGGGTGAATAAAGAAAATGCGTATATATACCATGGAATACAAGTGGATTATACTCAGTCATAAAAAGGAACAAAATAATGGCACTTGCAGCAACCTGGATGGGACTGGAGATCATTATTCTAAGTGAAGTAACTCAGGAGTAGAAAACCAAACATCATGTGTTCTCACTCATAAGTGGGAGCTAAGCTATGAGGACACAAAGGCATAAGAATGACACATTGGACTTTGGGTACTTGAGGGAAAGAGTGGGGAGTGACAAGGAATAAAATACTACACATTGGATACAGTGTACACTGCTCAAGTGATGGGTGCACCAAAATCACCACTAAAGAACATATTCGTGTAACCAAACACCACCTGTTCCCCAAACACCTATTGAAATAGAAAATAAAAATGAAATACAAAAAAGTGATTTTTTGCAAAGATCTTAAGTTGAAACATTTGAATGTCATTCCATATTTGGAAGAAGGAGGGTGTGTGTCACAGGATCGGTCCATCGCTGAGTATAGCATTTCAAAATTTCTCGAAATTATTGTTCCAGGTTATAAGCATTATAGGCTCTGACTTATCTGAGCTATTATGTGATATTTGTATATTTATTGTGAAAACAGCACACTATTATTTTGTGTAATATTGAATGAACTCCAATTTATTTAGCATGTTTTA
Source organism: Cebus imitator (assembly GCF_001604975.1). Classification (NCBI taxonomy): domain Eukaryota; kingdom Metazoa; phylum Chordata; class Mammalia; order Primates; family Cebidae; genus Cebus; species Cebus imitator. Next base: position 4,006,926 of record NW_016107424.1, on the reverse strand, counting down.
AGAGGGGTCTATTGGAGGCAGAGAGTTGCAATTGCTTTATTTATTTATTCAGCATTACTTACTGAGAACTTGCCATCTACTAGGTGCTGAATTTGACATTCCTGAACTCAAGTGCTCAGAGTAATGTGGAAGGAGACACATGCACCTGGCTAATTTTGCTGAATTCTTTTCCAGTCTTATTTCATCAGTAATTTAGAGATGATGATGTAGTTAAAACTAGATTATTTTTAGTTAAGTATATTATTATTTGCTAACTGGAGTTTCCTCCTTCCCTTCTCCAGTTCTGTTTTAGAAATGAAGAAAGATGTTAAGTGACCAGTCATGCTATATTGTATTTATTTGTTAAAAGTAATTTGTGCCAAACAATATAACTCCAAATGCAGCTGTCCCATGTTAAGTAGCTTAAACAAATTGTTTTAATGATGATACATACAAATCAAACCTTTTTTTTTTCCAGCAAAAGATTTAGGGTTTGCTTTTTACAGCTTTTAAAAGGTTCAGTATTTGAGGAATGTCAGGGCTCCCTCTAGTGGTGAATTTAATATTTAAAGTTACTTGGTCAAGCCTTGGAAGACAAAGAGAACAGAATGAAACTGCCCTGGACTGCTATCTCTTTTATGACTCGTTTTTAAGTAGAAATCACCTATTACTGGTTTTCTTCTTAGTATAATAGGGAGGGAGTACGATTAAGTAATTAAGCACATGGACTTCAATGGGCTCTATGTCTAATACCTGGATTTAAAGTATGGCTCCACTGCTCTCTCAAGCATTAGCAAGAATTACTTGTAGGACATGTTAAAACACAGTTTTCTAATCCCCAGCCCTGGAGTTTCTAATTCAGGAGTTCTGAAGTAAGGATCAAGAATATGCCTTTATAACAAATTCTCAGGTGGTACTGAACCTGCTGGTCCCTACCACACTTTGGGAACCACTGGCCTAGACTCCAGAGTGCCTCGCATTCCTCGGGGTTAGCTCGGGGGTTGTGAAGATTAAGTGGAGTACTAGATGTTAAGTGCTTAGCATGGTGCCTGAAGTAGTAAGTGGTCCACAAAAGTTAGCGCCTACTAATGCCATAGATTTGTCAGTGTTTCTCTAACTTGGATAATTTTAAAAGGGAGAATTTGTAATAATGTTGTTGAGCTAACATCGTTAGCTAAGTTATATCAGCAGTCTTATCATTAAGGTCTCTGTGCCTAATGCTACATAAGCATTGTTAATATACCTATTAGCATGCATTAATTATTAATACATTAATCTTTTTGTGAATCGATTTGAAATATTGATACAAAACAAAAAACACACGTGGGAGGGTATGTTAAGGAGACATGGGAGTCAATTAAAAGGGCTCTGGATGGCCAAGGCTGGAACAATTTGAGCAAGAAAATAAAGTAGTAATGGATTATAACCCAAAGTAAAAAAATATTCCTGGGTCTATGCTGAGATTAAATGAATAAATGAATGGAGGAGAAGAGACAAATCTCCCACAGAAGAATTCCAAATAATTTGTGTAGCTACTCCATCCTCAAGGAGGCGGAGTAAAAGTCCTCTCTCCTTAAGTGTGGGCTGCACTGTGGTATTGATAACATATCGCTCTGATATTTATAATATCCAGGGTTTACACACAGTGATTACACACTGTGATATTAATGAAATATCACTCTGATAGTTATTATATCCAGGGTTTACACACTGTGATATTGATGACATATCGCTCTGATATTTATAATATTCGGGGTTTTCACACATGTTTACACACTATGATATTAACAAAATATTGTTCTGATACTTTTAATATCCAGAGTTTACACACAGTGTTTATACACTGTGATATTAATGAAATATTGCTCTTATATTTATAATATCCAGCATTTACACACAGTGTTGACACGCTATTATATTGATGAAATATCGCTCTGATAATTATAATAGCCAGAGTTTACACACAGTGTTTACACACTGTGATATTAGTGAAATATCACTCTGATACTTATAATATCCAGGGTTTACACACAGAGTTTACACACTGTAATATTAATGAAATATCACTCTGATGATAGTTATCATCTCACAGTGTTTACACAGTGTTTACATACTGTGATATTAATGAAATATGGTTCTAATGATAGTTATGTCAAGATGTTTACACTGTTTTACACATTGTGATATTAATGAAATAACCATCTGATGATAGTAATCAGATCACAGTGTTGATGCAGAGTGTTTACACACCGTGGTATTAATGAAATATCATTCTGATATTTATCATATATCACAGTGCTTACAAAGAATGTTTATGCACTGTGGTATTAATGAAATATCGCTGTGATATCTATCATATCACAGTGTGTACACACTGTGATATATTAATGAAATAACACTCTGATATTCATTATATCACAATATCTATCTAAGAGTATCTAGCTAAGATATTCTGACTAATATCACTGGGTATGCACACTGTGATATTAATGAAATATCACTCTGATATTCATCATTTCACATTGGTTACCCAGAGTGTGTACACACTGTGATAGTAAATAATGAAACATAGCTCCGATATTCATCATATCACAGCACGTACACAGAGTGTACACAGAGATTAATATCACTCTGGTATTAAGGAATGAAATATCGCTCCAACATTCATCATATTACAGTGTTTACACTGTGATATTAAAGAAATATTGCTCTGATATTCAACGTATCATAGTGTGTACACAGTGTGATATTAATAAAACATCACTCTGATATTCATCATATCACTGTGTTTATATACTGTGATATTAATACAATATCCCTCTGATACTTATATCATATCACAGTGTTTATATGATATTAATCAAATATCCCTCTGATATTCATATCATGTCACAGTGTTTACACTGATATTAATGAAATATCGCTCTGATGATAGTAATCGTATCACAGTGTTTACACAGAGTGTTGACAAACTGTGATGTGAATAAAAGAAATATCACTCGGATGTTTATCAATCATCTCACAGTGTTTACACAGTGTTTACTTACTGTGATATGAATGAAAAAAATATTGCTGAGATGTTTATCAATCATCTCACAGAAATATTAGCAGGAATATCGAAGATATTTGAAGTAATATCACAGGGTGTACACACAGAGTATACAATCACTGTGATATTAGCAGGAATATCAAAGATAGATATATTCTTTATAATATCACATTGGGTGGACACACTAGGTGCACATCCACTTTGATATTAGCAGGAATATTGAAGATAGCTATATTCTGCAAAATATCACAAGATGTAGAAATAGGGTATGCACCCATTGTGATATTAGCAGGATAATCGGAGATAGATCTATTCTGGCATAATATCACATGGTGGACACCCACCGTGATATTAGCAGAAATATCAAAGATAGATATATTCTGATATCACTGGGTGTACACCCGCAGTGATATCAGTGGGGATATTGAAGATAGATATATTCTGCATAATATCACAGGGTATACAAACAGGTTGTACAGCCACTGTGATGTTAGCAGGAATATCAAAGATGAATATATTCTGCATAATATCATAGGGTGTACAGACAGGGCATGCACCCACTGTGATATTAGCAGGAATATCAAAGATAGATATATTTTGAGTAATACCACAGGTTGTACACAGGGTTTGTACCCCCTGTGATATTAGCAGGAATATGGAGGACAGATATATTCTGCATAACATCACAGGGTGTACACACAAGGTGTGCACCTACCGTGATATTAGCAGGAATATCAAAGATATATTCTGAATAATATCACACTGGTTGTACAACCACTGTGATCTTAGCAGTAATATCGAAGCTGAATTCTGCATATCACATGGTGTACATGCAGGGCGTACACCCATTGTAATATTAGCAGGAATATTGAAGATACATTCTGCATAATATCACAGTGGGTGTACACGCAGGGTGTACACCCACTGTGATATTAGCAGGAATATCAAAGATATATTCTGCATAACATCACAGGGCGTATACCCAAGGTGATGCTATTCCTACTAACATATATATAGATAGATAGGTAGAAATATATCTCAAGGTGATATATTCCTACTAACATCACCTTGGGTGTAAACCCTGTGATGTTAGTAGGAATATCAAAGATAGATTCTGCATAATATTGCAGGTGTATACCCACTGTGATATTAGCAGAAATATTGAAAATATATTCTGCAAAATATCACAGGGTGTACCCCCATTGTGATATTAGCAGGAATATTGAAGATATATTCTGCATAATATCACAGGGTGTACACTGACTATGATATTAGCAGGAATATTGATGATGTATTCTTAATAATATTACAAAATGTACACACAGGTTGTACACCCACAGTGATATTAGCAGGGAAATCAAATATATATTCTGCATAATATCACAGGGTGTACACCCACTGTGACATCAGGGGGAATATCACAGATATATTTTGCATAATATAACAGGGAGTACACCCACTGTGATATTATCAGGATTATCAGAGATGCACTCTGCATAGTATCACAAGGTATACACCCACTGTGACATTAGCAGGAATATTGAAGATATATTTTGCATATCACAGATTGTACACCCACTGTGATATTAGCAGGAATATCAAAGATATATTCCAATGGGAGGAGCGTATAATGAATTCCAAAGGGAGGAGGGATAATGTCATGTCCAACCCCTACTTTCCATCATGGCCTAAACTACTTTTTCAGTTGGAATGCTTTTGGCCAAAAGGAGGGGTTTATTTAGATGGTTGGGGCGCTTAGAGTTTTATTTTTGTTCACATTGGCTAGCGTGTCTCTTGACTATTCAATTTGTTCCAAGAGGCAAATCTATTGGCAGGTTCTTTCAACCTGGGAAAGCTCATTGAAAGAAAACTTTCGGCCAGGCACAGTGACTCACACTTTTAATCCCAGCACTGTGGGAGGCTGAGGCAGGTGGATCACGAAGTCAGAAGATCGAGACCATCCTGGCCAACATGGTGAAACCCCATCTCTACTAAATTACAAAAAACTAGCTGGGCTTGGTGGCACGTGCCTGTAGTCCCAGCTACTTGGGAGGTTGAGGGCAGGGGAACTGCTTGAACCCGGGAGGCGGAGGTTGCAGTGAGCCGAGATTGCACCACTGCACTCCAGCCTGGTGACAGAGCAAGACTCCATCTCAAAGAAAAAAAAAAGAAAAATGTGAAGATCTATTGGCAGGATCCTGAACCCCTGAAAGCACTGTCTGGATGCATTCTTCTCCAGCAGGTGAGCAAAGGTGAGGTACAAACTGATGGCTCCTGGGAGAGAAAACAAGGTCTTATTTAGTGGAATAAGGTCTTAGCTTCCAGCCGCTCTATGGAAACCTTGGCTCTGGTGTCCAAGAGTATCGTCCTATGAGCTTTAAGGAGTAGCTGATTACCCTCTATCTTTCCCTCAGTTCCTGGTCCAGAAACTATTAGTCTGTGGCAAAGTTCCTCAACCTGGGAACTGCTGACAGTCAGATAATTCTTAGTGGGGCATGCTGTTCTATTTATTGTAAGATACTGGCCGGGCGCACCTTTAATCCCAGCACTTTGGGAGGCCGAAGCAGGAGATCATTTGAGCCTAGGAGTTTGAGGCCAGCATGGGCAACACAGCAAGACCCTGTCTCTGTTAAATAATAAAATGATACATTGTAAAATTATAATACTGTACATTGTAGGGCATTTAGCAGCATCTGTGGCCTCAACCCATTGGCAATTCCCTTTTACCTCCCCAATGTCAAGTCATAGATACCAAAGAAGTCTTCAGACATTGCCAAATGTCCTCTTGGGGCAAAGTTGCCCATGGATGAGAGCCACTGATCTACCATGAGCCAGAAGAGTCAAGGAAAGGAAAATGCAGGAAAAACTAAGGGGAAGACCCTGGATATCTTACAGCCCAGAACAGAGTGGACCTCAGATACTGGTCTCTAGTCAAGAGAGTCTTTGGATGAAGAATGAGGCCATAGGTGCAGAGTAGAAGAAACACCAAAGCATGTTTGCTGAATAAACAGACAAACACTTTTAGGTTGATCTCAAAACTCCAGAAACCAAGAAACCCCTCTGTTTTTTCTTTCTTTCTTTTTTTTTTTTTTTTTTTTTTTTTTTTTTTTTTTTTTTTTTTTTTTTTTTTTTTTTTTTTTTTAAGATGGAGTCTCATTCTGTTACCTAGGCTAGAGTGCAGTGGTGTGATGTCAGCTCACTGCAGCTTCCGCCTCCTGGGTTCAAGCAGTTCTCTTGCCTCAGTCTCCCAGGTAGCTGAGACTACAGGCGCATGCCACGATGCCCAACTAATTTTTACAGTTTCAGTAGAGAGGGGGTTTCAGCATGTTGGCCAAGCTGGTCTCAAACTCCTGAGCTCAAGTGATCCACCCGCCTCAGTCTCCCAAAGTGCTGGGATTACAGGGATGAGCCACCATGCCTGACCAAAACCTTGGTTGTTCTTGATATCTGCTTTTATTCTTGATGTTACGGTGTGGAAGATCCTAAGTAAACATTTGCTAAATTGAATATCCATTCTATGCTCATTATGCTAGGCCATTACTCTAAGCATTGTACACGTGTTAACTCAGTTAATCTTCACAGTCACCTATGTGGCATTATATTAGGTCATTCTTGCATTGCTATAAATAAATATCTGAAACTAGGTAATTTATAAAAAGGAGGTTTAATTGGCTCATGGTTCTGCAGACTTGATGGGAAGCCTGGTGCTGGCATCTGCTCAGATTCTAGAGAAGTGCCAGGAAGCTTTTATTTATGGCAGAAGGCGAAGGGGGAGCAGGTACAGCACGTGGTAAAGGCAGGAACAAAAGAGGGTTAGGGGAGGTGCCACACATTTTCAAACAACCAGATGTTGCCACTCACTATTGCAAGGACAGCACCAAACCATAAGGGACCATCTGCCCCCATGACCCAAACACCTCTCACCAGACCCCACTTCCAACACTGGGAATTACATTTCAACATGGGATTTAGAAGGGACACAGATCCAAACTGGATGGGGAGGGTCCCACTGTTATCTCCATTTTGCCAAAAGGGAAATAGCAACACAGAATGATTCACGGAAATCACTGACTGGTCACTATAGTATCTGAAAAATGTCCACTGATGGATCTTTAAGGCAAGACTTTCCCATAAATTCTACTTCAGGGACTCTTTGGGACAAGATACATGTCTTTTGTCTTGCTGACCTCCCATCTTCTTGGAGGAGTTCTGTACTCCTTAGGTCTGATGCAGGAAGTAAGCTCCAGCAAACTGTAGGGTGCAATTCTTCTACCAGACGAAGGACTGAGGAGTATGTTTGCATGAAGTTGGCTGAGTCTCCATGGCCTTTATTTAGGGATATGGAGACTCCCCCTCTCTAGTTCCATCAACTGGCCAAACTCAACTTTATCTAGGACAGTGTGTTAGTCCATTCTTGCACTGCTAATAAAGACATACCCACGACTGGGTAATTTATAAAGAAAAAGAGGTTTAATGGACTCATAGTTCCACGTGGCTGGGGAGGCTTCACAACCATGGTGGAAGGTGAAGGAGGAGCAATGGCACATCTTACATGGCTGTAGGCAAGAGAGCGTGTGCAGAGGAACTGCTCTTTATAAAACCATCAGATCTCTTGAGACTTATTTACTGTCACCAGAACAGCATGGGAAAAACCTGCCCCCAAGATTCAATTACCTCCCACCAAGTCCCTCCCATGACACATGGGGATTATGGGAGCTACAATTCAAGATGAGATTTGAGTGGGGAAACAGCCAAACCATAACAGACAGGACCATCCCCTAACTACACCATAAATCCCACTCCAAGTATGGAAGACCAGCCCAAGAAGAGAAACACAGGAGCAAAGGCTACTGTCCTCCAATTCTGAGTTATACTATTCTGCAGAAAAGAGGAGGCTTCTCTCAATTAACCAGTTAGGATACCATCTGTAGACAATTCCTATCTCCAATGCCTCCAAGCAAATATTTACTTAGGATCTTCCACACAGTAGCATCTGCCAAAAGATATATATATATATATATATAAAAAATAGGTCTAATGCCTCTAAAAACAAATGAATGGTGGTCCTCACATAGAACCTGTCTGGAAAATGCTGTGCTTTCACCTGCACGCTTTGGTACTTGAAGGGGCAGAAGCCTGGGGTTGCTGAGTAGTGCTTGCAGGGTTTGCTCTGCCCCAGTCCTAAAGAGACACTGAGATAATTAGTGAGATTTATGGTTTCAAGACCTTCTAAACATGAGGTATTTATTCCTAGGATCTGAGTGTCTCTATAAATAATTCAATCTCATAAAATAATGTGTTTTGGTTTGCTGGCATGATTTCAGGTTCAGCCTCCTAGAATCATAAACCAAATTTTCTTCCACCTGTGTGCAATGTTCTGTTTCCATCTCTAGAATGCTCCACATGGCTCTTTCCATGTGTAGTTTATAATGAAACATGAAGGACTCCAATTGAGTGCCTCCCCACATCTCTGCAGCTCCACATCTTCCACTAAGGACAGAATAAAACATCCACTGTGAGAGGCTCCACAGAGTACTACGTTGGTGGTGAGGAAAGGATTGGGGGAGAGGGGAGGAGAAGAGCAGGGAGTGGAAACCAGTGGTTGGAAGTCAGTCTTCAATTCTTTACAGGAAAACATGGTTATGGCTGTTTAATAATGGAATGAGCCACTGGGAAAAGTGTGATCCTCTCCCACTGGTTGCCTGGAGAAGGATTGGGGAAATTTATCAATTATTATTTATATTAATTATTAACATAAAGGCACATGAGGAAATTTTGGGGGGTTCACTTTTTTTTTTTTTAATGGAGTCTTGCCATGTTGTCTTGGCTGGTGAATTCATAAGCTCAAGTGGTCCTCCCACCTCAGTCTTCTGAGTAGCTGGGATTATAGGCACACCATCGTGCCTGGCCAATGGTTCACAATCTTGATTTCTGTAATGACTTCATGGGTGTACATACAGGCTAAAATTTATCAGGTTGTATATTTTAAATATGTGAATTTCCCACATGTTAATCACATCTCAATAAAGCTGTTTCCCTTATTTAGATTCTTGCAATAATGCACTGGCCTTGTGGCCAGCTGCAGAAAAGAATGCTCACTGTGTCTTTTCCTTCCATACCCAAGCCCGTTCCATGGAACTTAGGGCTCTTCCACCTTGGGCTCCCCCATGATTACACTGGCTGACGGGGTGTAGGCAAACCCAACACAAGCTGTGCTGGAACTCTCCAACAACATGTGACCAGGCCTTACCTGGAGGGCTAAGAGAGAAAATCTTGAGTGAAGAATAATGATCCCCACCCTAACTAGAAACTGACTGAAGAAGTCAGTCAAGAGAACTCTCAGGCCAAGCACAGCCTAAATTGTCAACAAAACCCTAAATAAATGGTGGTGGGTTGTTATTGTTGTTGTTGTTTGAGAGACAGGGTTTTACCATGTTGCCTAGGCTGGTCTTGAACTCCTGGACTCAAGTGATCCTCCCGCCTGGCCTCCAAAAGTGGTGGGATTATAGGCATAGTCCACTAAGCCCAGCCTGGTGGTTGTTTTAAACCACTGTGTTTGGGGTGGCTATGAAACAAAACCTCATGGAAACAGGCCCGTTCATTCATTCCCCAATTGGGAGCCAGTTACCTTGCTCAACTGCAAATTGCATCAAATGTCAATTGATTTCCATCAATTTCCAACTAAAATTTAAATGGAAACTGATAGACTAACATTAACATATGTGTGTGGGCTGGGCACAGTGGCTCATGACCAATCCCAGCACTTTGGGAGGCTGAGGCAGGAGGACTGCTTGAGCCCAGGACTTTGAGACTGGCCTGGGCAACAGAACAAGACCCTGTCTCTACAAAAAAAAAAATAGGATTAGTCAGGCATGGTGATATGTCCCTATAGTTCAAGTCTTGAGAGGCTGAGGTTGGAGGATTGCTTAAGCCCAGGAGGTTGAGGCTGCAGATAGCTATGATCATGCTGCTGCACTCCAATCTGGGTGACAGAATGAGACTGTCCTTAAGAAAAAAGAAAAGGAAAAGGATATGTGCTACAATCTCTCCCATATTACCCTTTAGGTCTGCCTCCTACTCCAAAGATTGTCTTTTATCTACAGCTACTTGGGTAGCTGAGGCACAACAATCGTTTGAACCTGAGAGGCAGAGGTTATAGTGAGCCGAGATCATGCCACAGTACTTTAGCATGTGTGACAGAGACTCTGTTTCAAAAAAAAAAAAAAAAGCATATCCAGCCAAAGTATCTTCAAAAACTAAGGTAAGGAAACCTCCAGGTAACTAAAAACAATGGCCAGTGAGTGATAAACAACCTCCCCAAATCTCCTCTTAAATTCTATAAAGTAACTCTCTAATTATGAACTTTTACAGAAAACTACACCTTCAACACTGCCTTTAAGACAGAGAGAATGCCAAAATTGCAAAAAAATTATGAGTAAAATGAGAAAAACCATTAAATCTTAGCACCACAGTCCCACACATGCCCACCACAAGGCTCTGTGAGGTAAACTGCAAGAAAGATAGACAGCTGGTGGGGGGCCTGAGACAGAGCTGGAGCAAGACCCTCAAACTGATATACCCTTAATTTGAAAATGCAAAAACAAAAACAAAAAACAACAAAAAAACCCTGATCAATCATAGGAGAACTGCAGGAAATGGATTTAAAACTATGTGTCATTTATAGGCCTCAGCAACTGTGTCTCATGCTGCTAATAAAGACATACCCAAGGCTGGGTAATCTATAAAGAGGTTTAATGAACTCACAGTTCCACATAAATTGGGGGCCTCACAATCACGGTGGAAGGCGAATGAGGAACAAAGTTACATCTTACATGGCAGCAGGTAAATGAGGAAAAATGTTATGTTTTACATGGTGGCAGGCAAGAGAGCTTGTGCAGGGGAACTCCCCTTTTTAAACCACCAGATCTTGTTAGACTTATTCACTGATCACAAGAACAGCACAGGAAAGACCTGCCCGCATGATTCGATTACCTCCCACCGGGTCCTTCCCACAATACATGGGAGTTATGAGAGTTCAATTCAAGATGAGATTTGGGTGGGGACACAGCCAAACCACATCAGAGAGTCTTCTAAACACAAAGCTTCTGGAAGACAGAAGCAAAGGGAGAGGGATCCTTTGGCAATTGGGTGGTGAAGGAAAAAGAGAAAATTTTACAGTTTTCTAAGACAAACACCAAATTGAAAGACTCGCAACCTCTCTCCTACCGTTTTTGAGTTCTCTCTCCAGGACCCCAACTAGGTTCTTGCTGTGAAGATCGGCCTGCGGGAGGAAAGAGTATTTCTGATTTATACCCAGAACATTCTGTTCTTAGCAAGGCCTGCCCTCAAGGGAATCTATGTTGCCAGAGACTAAACTACTGGAGTTTTACCACAGTCTAAGTGACCTGGGGGAAGGGAAATATCCAACTCAGGCTCACTAAAGACTGAGACCTAATCCTGCTATTATAGACACTTCACTGTCTGCACAGTAACCACCACATCAGGGCTCTTATATAGTAATAGGACTTCAGTTAGAAGCATTGCAAGCCTAGCTCCTATTTCAAGAGTGTCTGGGAAAACTGAAAGACAATGTAGGGGATGAGAGTAAAGACGCTAGAGGGAATTTTAGCCTCTGATACCACCGCTACAGCAAACAGTAAACAGAGGCTAACTTCTAACCAGAACAACCTCAATGAATGCCTTTTGTACTGCTGTTCCTTTCACTGAATGCACCACGCCCAGCTTTCAACAACAAGCTACAAGGCACATTAAAGTTAAGGAAACACAGCAGGCCAAGCCAACAAAGAAAGCATTAGAACCAGTCTCAGATATGGCAACGATTAGGCAATCATCAGATTGGTAGTTGAAAATAACTATGGTTAATATACCAAGTATTCTAACAGAAAAAGCGGACAACATGCAAGAACAGATGGGAAATCTGAGTGAGGAAGGAGACAGGTAGGGCTTATTTCCTAGTCTAGACAGAATGAAAAAAGAAACTGGCAGATCCAGCAAACGGTGCTGAAGGCTACCTCCAGGCGTGCTTTCTGCCCATCAGCATAAGACACTCATACCTGGAAGTTACCACTCCTTTTCTAGAGCTATACGAATAGCTCACCCTTAAATTTGCGTGTAATTAAAAGTGGGTATAAATATACTGCTGGCCAACAGTCCATATGGTGCTACTCTGGGCATACTGCCTATGAGTCACCCCTGCTCCATAAAGGGCAGCCACTCGGCTGTGCCCTGGTGCTCCAATAAACCCAATTTCTTTTACCACCAATGGCTCTTGAATTCTTTCCTGAGCAAAGCCGAGAATCTCCTGGGCTAATCCCCAGTTTGGGGGCTCATCTTCCTTGCATTATCAGCAGAAAAATGGAAACTCAAAGAATCAGAAGGAAATATTCGAAATCAGAGCCATCATAAGAGAAATGGAAGAATGCCTTTGATAGGCTAATCATCTGAACATAGCCAAAGAATCAGTGAACATGAAGAGGCATGCCACAGAGTGGGAGAAATATCTACAAAACATATATCCACCCAGTGGGCTCACATGCAGAGTATGTAAATCAATAAGACAAGAAAGGCAATGTGAGTATCTTCTGGTCTAACTCCACATAATAGTTTGTTGGAATATAAACTGTAGAAAATGGGCAGCATCCACTGAAAATGAACAAATGCATCTCATATGACCCAGCAATTTCTGTCCAAGGTATGCACCCAAGAGAAATACATGTACTGTGCACAAACAGAAATATTAAAATGTGCTTATAGCAGTATTAATCACAATAACCCCAAACTGCAAAGTTCAATGGTCATCAGTACAAGATGCTTACATGAATTGTACAATATTCAAACAGAGGAATAGAATAAAATGTACTAGTTAGAGATACAGGAAACAATATGTACCATTTCACAAAAATATTGGGAAAATTAAGACAGACAAAAGGAAAAAAGAAAGAATGCATACTTTATGGCTGCATTTGCACAGGGCTTAAAAACAAAAAGCCAAACTATGCTGTCAGAGTCGGAATACTGGTTACCTACAGAGTAGAGTGTGTAATTTGGAGGAAAAAAGAGGAGGTATCTGAAATACCAGTCATATTCTTTCTTGATCTGGTGGTTATGTGGAAGTTTTCATGTGATAACTGGTTTGTACACTTATGAATTAAGCACATTTCGAACTGTATGTTACATTTCAATAAAATCTGTTTTAAAACATGTGCACGCACACACACACACACACACACACACAGTATTATTATACAACCATAAATAAATTTAAAAGAAAAACAAGGAAATATCCACAGCATTAGAAATAACTTTGGCATTATACTGATAAGATGAACATGGAGAGACCTAACAACCCAGAAACTTCGCACTCCTGGAAAAACTTACCAGTGTTCCAGAAGGCATGTACACCTTGCAGCAACACTGTTCATAATCGGGAAAAATGGGAAAAATCGACTGTTCATTAGCAGTACGAAGCATACTAGTGGGATAACAGTAAAAGGATCACTGTCTGGAAGTGAAAATGAAACTACAACTATGTTCATCAAAGTGACTCTCTCTCAAACCACTCTTCCTACTACTTCATCTGGCCGCCATTACATTTCTTTTGAATTCTGCAACGACCTTCTTTTTTTTGAAATTTTAAAAATGTTTTTAATAAATTTATTTTTACCTTCATTTCAGCAAAATCACCAATTATGCAGTTGTAATCACTATTTTCACATAATTTGGCAATATTTATAGCAATTACAGATTAACCATTCTTTCTTGGAACACTGTAGCTCTTTGATGGTTTGTTTTAAAAAGTTTCCATTAAGATAAACTTCATTATGCTGACAAAGTAATACCTGAGATTTTTAAATGACATTTTAAAAGCATTCCTTATATTTGGAAATTAACCATGAATTTTACAAGTCATGTTTAATTATTGTAATAGGGTAGATTGGATGCATGATTAAGTTATATAATTTATTGCAAAACATTTTAAGTGTATCATATAAGTCACTAGCACCTATGTAGCAATTTCACGTTCTCTTAAAACAATAACTAGGTTCACAGAGTATTTAAGTTTGACTTTAAAATTTTTAAACATTGGAATATTCTTAAGAAAAATATAAAATGTAGTATATTGCTATTTCCTTTTCAAATTTCTCTTTAATTCAAGACTACACTTGATATACAATATCAAGAAAATAATCTGTAGAGAAATTAGTTTGGAGATTATTTGTATGTGATTCTTCTCTTTACAGTCCTATAAACATTGCCACTTCCTTCTTACTTCTACATATTTAAAAATAATGTCATGCTTGTTACATCATTTATATAAATTTTCTTATAATTTAGGAAAACATTTTTCTAGATTTTTATTAAAAAATCAATCATTCGGGCTGGGCGCGGTGGCTCAAGCCTGTAATCCCAGCACTTTGGGAGGCCGAGGCGGGTGGATCATGAAGTCAAGAGATCGAGACCATCCTGGTCAACACTGTGAAACCCCGTCTCTATTAAAAATACAAAACATTAGCTGGGCATGGTGGCGCGTGCCTGTAATTCCAGTTACTCAGGAAGCTGAGGCAGGAGAATTGCCTGAACCCAGGAGGCGGAGGTTGCGGTGAGCCGAGATTGCGCCATTGCACTCCAGCCTGGGTAATGTGAGCGAAACTGCGTCCCAAAAAATAAAAAAATAAAAAAAATAAAAAAAAAATCAATCATTCGAAAAGTGAAATACTCAAACATATCTGCTTGGAGATTTTGTATTCAATAACTGTGAATAGAACAAATTCTAAATAAATTTTCTTTTCCATGAAAGACCAGGATTTACTCAACTTGACGATCTTTTTTTGTTTAGCTCAATTATTCTGATATGCTTCATATCTTTTAAAAATTAAGTCTAATTAGTTTAACAGTCATGAAATGACATTTCCTCACATGTCCAAGAATTCTTGGGAGGAAACCCAGCATGGAGAGAGCCAAGGGAAATACCTTGATTGCCTGTTCTAGCTCTCCATTGGCCAAAGCCAGTGGATGCCAGAAAGCACAGATATTAGCTGTTGCTATGCAGCCCAGAGCCTTGAGAATCCCTCTCAAAGATTTGGTTGGTGTGCTCATTCCTCAGTTGTTGCAGATGCTTCTGCTATAGACTTAACACCTGCACCCTTCTCAGAAGGCTTACCCTTAGGTGCTTGAGGTCACTTTACCTGGAGGTGCCTGGAAATTATACATTCTTTCCCCACCTAGTGGCCAATGGCCTAGGACTGGCTGGAGAGATACTGCAAAGTCCTTGTTTCCTTGTCCCAAGTTGAAAAAGACTGCATCAGAATTTACACTCTAGAGCTTTTCACGGGATCATGCCATGGAAGCTAGATTTCACCTGAAGCCACATTCTTCTATAGCTCTTTTTCATCCCCTATCTGCCTCCCTCACTCCCCTGAGGGTTGCTCCTGGGAGCACTGTTTCAATATGTCACGTGTACTCAAATCCCCACCTCAGGATCTGTTTCTAAAGAACCTGGCCTGGGAAAGTGTGGCGGCCTCTGGAACGCAGCCCTGGAGATCAGCCTCCAGAATAGAGAGCAGAGTGGGACGGGTGGAGAGTAGATCTGGGGGAGCACATGGAAGAGTCTGACAAACTGGGATGCTGTGCAACTGTGGGAGGCACTGCTTGGGAAGTCTTCCTTACGAGGACATTCTATGTTTGTTAGAGAGTGAAACGGAAACAGCTATGTGCCATAGTTCCAGCTAATGAGATGTAGGCAGAAATCTCGGGGGGAATTGTCTTTCCTAATCAAACAGACAAAGCTGCACTAGGAGAAAGAGGTCCGACCCTCTTTCTCTTCCTCTTCTTTAGTCTGGAACATAGGAGCTGGAAGCCAGGAAGGGCAACAGCCATCTGGTGGCCAAGATATAATCACAAGGTGAAGTCCCACGATAGGCTGTCTGCAAACTGAAGAGCAAGGAAGCCAGCCTGAGTCCCAAACATCAAGAGCAGGGAAGCCAACCGTGCAGCCTTCCATCTATGGCTGAAGGCCCGAGAGTCCCTGGCAAACCACTGGTGTAAGTCCGAGAGTCCAAAAGCTGAAGAACTTGGAGTTTGATGTTGGAAGGCAGGAAGCATCCAGCATGGGAGGAGAACTTGGAGTCTGTTGTTAGAAGCCAGGAAGTATCCAGTGTGGGAAAAAGATGAAGACCAGAAGACTCCGCAAGTCTGACCTTCTAACTAGCTTCTGTTCATATCTCATCCCTCTTTAGCCTATCAACCCAGAAGCCACTGTGATCCTTTTGAAAACTGAAATTGGATAGTTGTCACTCTTCTGTTCAAGATCTAGTTAACCAGATGCCCTTGTGAAGAGTCTCTGATACAGCTCTGACCTCATCATCTTCTACGATGCCCAAGCTTGCCTCACTCCACCACACCAGCCCCTCTGCTGTTGCATGGCTTCCCCAAGCACAGTTCTTCATGGCCTTTGAGCTGCCAAGGGTGCTCTTCCCCACATTAAGGGCACATGCTGGCAGTTTCCTGACATCTCTGCTTAAATCAAGATTTTTTCTACCCTCCCTACAGCTTCCTTCAACCTACATACTCCCTCTTGTCACCATAGTTGTTTCCATTGCATTTACCACCACCTGATACACAATATATTTACTGGCTTGTTTATCAGGTGCCCCACCCCTAAATAGAATGCAAGCACCACCAGGGCAAAAATCTGGAATCACTGCTATAGACTATGGACACCACAGAACAGTGCCTGTGCCTGGCATAAAGGAGGCATAAGCTCTGAAGCCAGGCACCAGAGTTCAAAGGCAAACACTGCTACCGCTAACAGGCTGACCTCGGACAAGTAAACCTCAACTTTCTTGCCTCAGATTCCCCATATGCAAAACAGATGCTGACAGTAACTGTCTCCTTAAGCTTTTGTGAAAACCAATATGCCTCTATCAATAAGTCAAGAAAAATACAAAGGTAGATCAAAGACCTGAAATACAATGTAAAAGATTGGTTTAAGCAAATGAAAAAAACTGTATCTTACAATTAAAAGTATACATGTTATGTCCACACGTTTAGGTACTAGTTGTAAAACTCACCAATGACCAGGTATATGGGCTCCAGGCAGAATCCAGTTGGGTGTAGAGCTCCCCTCCCACCAATAAATAAATTAAATAGAGAAACAAGCCAGATGTTGTGGCACTTGCCTGTATTCTTACCTGTTTAGGAGACTGACACAGGAAGATTGCCTGAGCCCAGGAGTTTGAGCCTAGCATAGGCAACATAGTGAGACCCCCATCTCAAAATAAATAAATTTAAAAGAACAACAATGAAATATCAACAGCAGCTTAAACCAATAATCAGTTTTATTTTTTCTCATGTGATAGAAGTCTGGAAGTAACAAGTCCAGGGCTGGTGCCAGCACTCAAAGGACCCATAAGGGAGGCCAGGGTCGCTGTGGGCTTCCTGCAGTCACTTCCTTAGACTATGGCCTTTACCCGCATGGTCATAAGGTGGATCTTCCAATACTAGGTACTGGATCTCATTGGAAGGTGAGAAGTAGGGGGTAAAGCAAAGAGCCAAACATACAGGGAAAAATTCAGGTTTAAGAAGAACCCCTGTTCAAGAGCTTTCTTGGAAGCCCATGCAGTGACATCTGCTGATTTGTCAGTGGCCAGGGCTGTGGGACATGGATGGTACTAGTTGCAAGAAAACCTGTAAGAGATTTTAAAAAATAGCACACCTTACTAATCTGACAGAACCCGGATTCTTTTGATATTGGAAGAAGATAAGAGTGGGTACCGGGGAAGCCACTAGAACTATCTGCCACTCTTGGCTGGACAGCAGGCTGCAAACATGCCACCACTTGATGGAGACACCATGCTGTGGTCATAATGCATGTGAATTAGGTACCAGTAACAATCCGGTGCTGAGAAGTACTCACATGTCACACAGATCTAAATATGCGATTGGTCAAGCAGGTTGTCCAAAAGGAAATCAGGATGCTATCAAGGATGAAGCTATAGTAAAAATACTATATACAGATCTTTGGCGATGAGGCTTCAGGGTTATTCAGAGGAGTGTAATCTTAAAAATCAAGATGAAAAATTTATGAGTGGGGGTCTGTTTTCATGATGAGAGAGTAAGTGCAATCCCATATTCACTGGAAAATCCTGCTGGGGCTTCTCTCCCAGTGACAATATTCACATGCACAAGTGAGGGGACCATGGCTGGAATAATATCCATATACAAATTATTAGCACTGATTGTATTTTAAAAGTTTTGTAAAAGACATTTCTCCTAGCGTAAGTGCTCACAAGATGCAGAAAACTGAGGGATTGTTGCAGGCAATAATTGAGGAATGACTGCAAGATTATTTCCAACCTCAGCAACAGAGACATTTGGGGGCACAAAACTCTTTGTTGTGGGGGCTCCTGTGCACTGGAGAGTTCTTAGCAGCATCCCTGTTGTCTTCCTACTACAAGTCAGGAGCACTTTCCCCCAGTTCTAACACCAAAAATGTCTCCAGATACTGCCAAATGATGCCTGGACAGCAAAATCGCCACCTGGCTGAGAACCCCTGCTGTCGATGAAGGATTAGCCAAGTTTCTCCGGAAAGGGACAGATGACAGGAAGTATTTCAGACTTCGCTGGCCACATATGTTCTGTATCACACATTCTTCCTCTTTAAAGATGGAACAACTATTGTTAGCTTGCAAGCCATATGATCGACAGCCGGCCATGGTTTGCGGACCTGTTCATGACCTTCCCACATTCCTTACATCACTGATTTCTCTCTTCAGTGTGGTTTCTGTCATGAGGAATCGAGTGGGACCAAGAAGGGTTTCCCCAGCCTTGCATTTACAGAGATTCTCACTAGTGTGCTTATTAAATTACTCATGGGCCCAGAGGCTAGAAGTTGTGCTAAACTCATTTTGACATTAAATGCCAAGCTGGGATTTCTCGCCTTAAGTCTTCCTGTGTTAAGAGCTTTTCCACGCTACAGATGTACACTTTCACCCCCAGTGTGAGTTCTCACAAATCTCCTATGGGATGAGATCACCTTGTCTTCCCACAGTTTTTTTTTTTTTTTTTTTGGATGGAGTTTTGCTCTTATTGCCCAGGCTGGAGTGCAATGGCACAATCTTGGCTCACTGCAACTTCCGCCTGCCCCACCAGGTTCAAACAATTCTACTGCCTCAGCCTTCTGAGTAGCTGGGATTACAGGCATGCGCCACCACACCTGGCTAATTTTGTATTTTAAGTAGAGATGGGGTTTCTCCATGTTGGTCACGCTGGTCTCAAACTCCTGACCTCAGGTGATCCACCCACCTTGGCCTCCCAAAGTGCTGAGGTTACAGTTGTGAGCAACCATGCCTGGCCCTTCCCACAGTTTTTACAGGAATTGGACTTCTCCCCAGTTACATGGATTATTTTGCACCCATGAAGGTGTGGGCTCACAGAGGCTTCCTTTTACACTATAACATCTGTTTCTGGTCTGAGTAATCCTGTGTCTTTAAAGCAGACAGCTCACTGGAGCCTTTTCCACACGGATGAAACAAAGAGCTCTCCCTGGTGAGTTTTTACCTGGCTTCTCAGGGATGAATGATTGCTGAAGACTTTCCTGCAGACAAGGCATTCGTAGGGCATTACCCTAGTATGGATCCTCCTGTCCATGTTCAGGTTGGAGCCGATGCTGAAGGCTTTTGCACAGTGATTGTATTCCTATGGTTTCTCCCTTGTGTGGCTTCACAAGTACATCTTCAGCATTGACTGGTTCCTGAAGGCTTTGCACACTGCCTACACTCCACGCGTTTCTTTACAAGTGAATGCCCACGTGCCTCCTCTGGGATAAACAATCACTGAAGACATTGCTGCAGGCGGTACATTCGTTATGTCTCTCTTGCGTGGGTATTTCCCTGTGTGTGGTGAGGTTTGAACATGCAGCTGAAGGCTTTCCCACAGAGATCACACCTGTATGCTTTCTCTCCAGTGTGAGAGTTCATGTGAGTCTTAAGGATGGACTGGTTTCAGAGGGTTTTCCTACACTGCTGACATTCCACAGGTTTCTTGATAATGTGAATCTCATGTGTTTCTTCTGGGACACGAGATCGCCAAAGGATTTCCCATATTCTTTGCATTTGTAGGTCTTCTTCACCATGTGGTTCTTCTTGTGCAAATTAAAGTTCAACTTCCAGCGGAAAGCTTTGCCCCACTGTGTGCATTCGTAGGGCTTCTCCCCTGTACGATTCCTCACGTGTCCTTTGAGGTGGGAGGGGTGCTGGGAAGCTTTCCCACAGTTGTGACACTTGTAGGGCCTCTCTTTGGTGTGCGTTCTTTTGTGTGCAATAAGGTGGCAGCTCCAGTCGTACGCCTTCCCACACTGATCACACTTGTAAGACCTCTTGCCAGTGTGAACTCTCGTGGATTTTCAGGGCTGAGAGGGTCTAGAATGCATTCCCGCACTGACTGCAGTCAGAGGGCTTCTCTTGAGGTGAGTTCTTGCATGGCTCCTAAAGGCTGAAGGGCCGTTGAAGGCTTTCCCGCAGTTGCTGCATTTGTAAGTCTTCTCCCTGGTGTGTACTCTCCTAAACCATTCATGAGAAATCCACCCACATAATCCAACCACCTCCCACCAGGCCCCACCTCCAACATTGGGAATTACATTTCCATATGAGAGTTGCATGGGGGTATACATGCAGACTATATCAGAGGGTCTCAAAGCAATGGTGGCCCTGAATACAAATGCAAAAGATTTCAGTATCTAAGTGACCCTGGCAGGTTGTGGAGCAGGGAGTCTAGAACAGCGTAGGACTGTTCCCTGGCTCTGCACTCACAAACCTCACCCTCGCCCAGCCCTGCTCCTCAGTTTTAGAAGATCTGCCTCCTCCATCAAGTTTGTGGTCCAAAACAAATGTTGCTCAAAACTGTTCCATTATGAGCTGTCTTGTGACCATAATTCTCCCAATATTTGATTTTATCCCTATATTCAGCTAAATTACAATGTCCCAGAATATTCAGAATTCACAGATGTAAATACTTACAGAGGGAATAATTCTTTTGTTACTTTTACTGACTGGTATTTCTGCCCTTGCCAGGACTATTTTTACCACCGTTATTTACATAAATATAGGCCCAGCATGGTGGCTCATGCCTGTAATCCCAACAGTTTGGGAGGCTGAAGCAGGGAGATCATTTGAGGTCAGGAGTTCAAGACCAGCCTGGCCAACTTGGTAAAACCCTGTCTTTACTAAAAACAAAAAAAAAATTAGCTAAGCGTGACGGCGCATGCCAGTAGTCCTAGCTACTTGGGAGGCAGAGGTGGGAGGATCACTTGAATCTGAGAGATGGAGGTTGCAGTGTGCTGAGATTATGCCACTGCACTTCCAGCCTGGGTGAAAGAATGAGACCCTGTCTCAAAACCCCCGATATATATATATATATAATATAAAAATATAGAAATCAATACATAAAAAGTATGCTTTCTACAGGACAATTACAATTGCCAAAATAAAAGCAAAATGGAAACCCATAACAAAAGTCCTAATAGCTTTTAGATTACATACAACCAAAAAGAAAAAAAAGAATTTGTTTCTTAAATACAATCTGCTGCATAAACATCCCCTGGAGCACTTTAAGTAATTATGATACCCAGATCATACCACAATTCAATTAAGTGAGACTCTTTGGGGTGGGCTGATGAATCAGCACTTAAACAAACTCTACATGAAATATTTATGAAGGCTGAAGTTTAAAAGCTAGTTATAGCAATAAATGCAATGGAAGCAGAAAAAGAGTTGAGGAACATAAATATAGCTAAGGACCATGGGGTTGCAGGGGGGCAGAAGATAAAGAACTAAACCATTTCTAACTGGAGTTAGGATGAGAGACAGAGAAGGATCCCAGGCAATTACTGCAAAATGTAGTGGCTGTAGAGTTTTCATTTCATAAGGAAAATATAAACAGATTGAAGAGATAAAAAGAAATCTTAGACACAATGAACCAGAGAATACCAATAGTAAAAAGAATATCTTAGCAGCAGTCAGAGGAAAAAAGACAGATCACCTTTTAAGCAGTAGTTCTCAAACTTTGAGTTACATCAGAGTCACCTGGAGGTCTTGTTAAAATACGCTGTAAATATCTCTCTATTAAGAAACAAACGAAACCCAGGCTTGTTTCTAACAAGTTCTCAGGTGATGCTGATGCTGCTGGTCAGGAGACCACACCTCAAGAACAACTGCTTTAAAGAAACAAACGTTAGACTGACAGCTGACTTCTCATTAGCAACTGTGGAAGACAGAAGGTAGTGGAACAATTTCTGAAACAAAATATAAAATCTTATAACCACCAAAAATGTCCATGAGAAAGAGAAAAAAACCAGTATCTTTGGGCTTGCAACCCACAGAAAAGAGACATCATTTAAGATGTGTTTCAGAGACAAAGAAGTAATCCTTTGATTACTTAACCAAAGCAAAGAATGTAAGAATTACATCAGAGTGGAAGAATCAAGTAAAGCACTGGAAGTGGCAAATGTGTAAGAATAATGAAACAAGAAATGACAGCATGCAACAACAATAAAAATTTCTTCTGAAATTTAAAAAAGACAGAACTAAATATGTGCAACTATGACATATCAATAAAAAAGAATGAAAATGCATGATAAAAAAAACCATGTAAATCAGGAGAGTAACATATATCCACATCTAGATTTAATGAAAAAACATGGCTAAGAGTTGTTTAGGGGAACCACTGAAATAATAGAGTAAATAAATTGAAAATGTACAGAAAATAAAAAAGAATGACAAAAATATGCAAAAGAAGCTAGAGAAAAAAATAGAAGAAAAATGTAACATTCAATTAATCCAGAATAAATGCTTTAACTAAAATATTAATATTCACAGAATAGATTAATCCAATTTTGTGCTATGTACAAGAGACATTTAAAATAGGCAAGTAAAAAGAAAAGAAAGCTGCTTTGAATGTTAGTATCAGACAGAATAGATTAAGGCAAAAAGGCTCATAGAGAAAAAATTAAGTATTACATAATAAAAAGAGTTATAAATCAAGAAAGAGGTGTGTGTGTGTGTGTGTGTGTGTGTGTGTGTGTGTGTATAAAACATAGCCTCAAAAAAAATAAAATAAAAAGGGACAGAACTCTAGGGAAAAATGATGAAGCCACCACCAGAGCTCTCACAAATACAGTTCAAGCAGGCAATTAAATAACTACACGCAGATTGAACATGATGAAACAGCATTTCCTCACGGTGAAATCCAGCCACACATGGGAACATGTTTGTCTCAGACAATGCTTAATCACAGAGCAATGAAGTTAGCAAACAATGACCAAAAGATAACCAGAAAAAAAGTCATAGAAATAAAAATTAAAAAAATTCTAAATCTGCATGCCAAAGAAGCCATATTTGATATTTTAGAATTAAAATAAATAAAGTATGATACTGCAATTCTTTGCAAAAGTAATTTTTTTCTTTGTTAGTTTTACTGAAAGGAATCTTTTTACAGCCAGGGGGCAGCAAATGATTGCTTTTCAACTATGTAAAGGGCAAAAGAAAATTGTAGAGGTAGCTTTTCTGTTTAATTACAATTAACAACCACCCAAATAAGACAATGGAAATCTTCCTTGGTTTTTTCTTTATTCTTTTAGAATAAAATTACTTTCATGATAAAAGTAAAATTTAAAAGTCAGAGGAAGAAAGACAGGTTACTTCTTAGGCAATATTTCTCAAACTTTAAGTTACATCAGAGTCACCTGGAGGTCTTGTTAAAACACACTGTAAATATCTCTCTATTAAGAAACAAACCAAGCCCAGGTTTGTTAGTTCTAACAAGTTCCCAGGGGATGCTGATGCTGCTGGTCAGGAGACCACACCCTAAGAACAACTGCTTTAAAGAAACAAATGTCAGATGGACAGCTGACTGTTTTATTTTATTGCTTTAAAATATTAAATTTACAAAAATAATTTGTGCTATCATCTTGATCTGAATCTTAATATAAATGTCAGTATCGCTAATATTTTTTCACTTTGATTTTATAATATATTAACATGCCAAGTCTTGGATATTCTTTAAAAATATTTTAATTGCTTTTATCACAACTAGAGAATGTACTAAAATGGGTATGTATTTATGCTGATATATTTTTAATTAACAATGCAGTTTAAAATTCATGGCCTGGTACTATGGTTCATGTCTCTAATGGCAGCCCTTTGGGAGGCCAAGGTGAGAGGATCCCTTGAGACCAGGAGTGCATTTTTTCTTTTGAGACGGAATCTCGCACTGTCACCCAGGCTGTAGTGCAGTGGCGCGATCTTGGCTCACTGCAGTCTCGGCCTCCTGGGTTCAAGCAATTCTCCTGCTTCAGCCTCCTGAGTAGCTGGAACCACAGATGTGCGCCACCACGCCCTGCTAATTTTTTTGTATTTTTAGTAGAGATGGGGTTTCACCATGTTGGCCCAGATGGTCTTGATCTCCTGACCTCGTGATCCGCCCACCTCAGCCTCCCAAAGTGCTGGGATTACAGGTGTGAGCAACCGCGCCTGGAGGCCAGGAGTTTGAGACTCAGTTTGGGCAACATAGCAAGACCCTGTCTCTACAAAAATAAAAATTAGTTGGACATGGTGGCACATGCCTGTAGTCCCAGCTATGCAAGAGGCAGAGGCAGGAGGATCATTTGAGCCCAGA
Source organism: Cebus imitator (assembly GCF_001604975.1). Classification (NCBI taxonomy): domain Eukaryota; kingdom Metazoa; phylum Chordata; class Mammalia; order Primates; family Cebidae; genus Cebus; species Cebus imitator. The sequence goes on along the minus strand of NW_016107424.1, from coordinate 3,982,208 downwards.
AGTTTGAGGTTGCAGTGAACTATGGTCTTACCACTGCACTCCAGCCTGTGACAGAGCGAGACTTTGTCTCTTGAAAAAAAAAAAATCATGTATTGTCTGGGCGTGGTGATTCATGCCTGTAATCTCAGCACTTTGGGGAGGCTGAAGTGGGAGGATCACTTGAGCCCAGGAGTTCAAAACCAGCCGGGGCAACACAGCGAGCTCCCTGTCTCTCTATATACAAAAATTCATGTATGTAAAAATATTTTTCAAATATTAAAGAAGTATAAAAAGTGACCACCAACTTAAGTATTAATTTAGGTTATCTAAGCTGTAAAAAAATGTTTGCCTCATACTATAAATAAAGATTTAGGGGGTACCTTTAGAGCATTTTAAAAGATAATTCATAGAATGGTATTATCTCTGTTTAGTCTTTAGAGAACTTAAAATAGCAATAAATAGCAACTTAATAAGTTTTTTTTACAATTTTTAATTATTTTTTGTGGGTACATAGTAGGTGTACATATTTATGGGGTACATGAGATATTTTGATATGGGCATGCAATGCATGATAATCACATCAGGGTAAGTAGGGCATCCGTCTTCTCAAGCATTCATCCTTTTTTTGTGTTACAAACAATCCAATTATACTTTTAGTTACTTAAAAATGTACAATAAATTATTGTTGACTGTAATCCTGTTGTGCTATCAATTACTAGATTTTATCACTAGTTCTTAGATAACCTTATGGGAAAACTGAGGCTTAAATCTAATTTCCTTAAATCAAATGGAAGAATTGGAACTGAGACACAAGATCCCTAGCATTCGAATGGATTTGAATTTTAAAGCTGAGGAAATCCATTGTTCTCTATTAACCACTGTGCAGACACTAATCCAAAGTGAGGAGGGTAGGCATTGCTCTGGAAGAAGAGTAGGGTTGCCTGAGCCCAGCCAATCAGTGCTGCAGGAAGGGTGGAGGGGGGCCTTAGATGAATTTTACCCTCCAGGCTGCTGGGTGATGGGAGAGGTCCAACTCCTGCCAAAGCTCTTTTTCGGGCTGGGTTATTGACGGCACGGGCATAACTGAGAGCCTCATGCAAGGAGGGCCCGCCTGCTACGCTCTAAAAGACCTTATTCCAAAATATCTCCTTTCCTAGAGCCACCACCCGGGGTCCATTTCTCTTATTTAGAATAACTCTCATACTAGCTGTTTTTCATTATTTTAAAATAGTAGCTACTACTCTTTAAAAATAAGAAATGTGCAAAACACCAGAAAGGACATCGAGAGAACCCCACTTGTGACTATCCCAGCCAAACAATTTGCCTTGCGAAAGGAAAAGAAAAGAAAAAAGTAAAGATGCCCGAAGGAAAATGCATTATCCTACCATTCATCATTAACACTTTAGGAGGCTTATTTTCTTGGGCCAGCTTCTTCAGATTAGGGAAAAAGAGTTAGCTTTTCTTCCAGGACTCATCCCCCACTTCTTGGCTTGTAAATCCCTTGCTCTAGGGGCCTGCGTGTCTCTTCTCCTATGCTTCCACAGCCCGGTAGGTGGCGTTGTTGTAGTTCTGCGTTGTCATTACTGTCGCACTGGGTTGCAGTTGCCTGTTTACTTGTCTTGGCCCCCACCTTGTTGAAGCCAATAATTATTTCTTGTTCATAATTAAATTCCCCAGACCCTAGCAAATGCTTGGCACAGATGACTGAAGGAAAAGGAACCCACGAGCGTGAGGAGGAAGAGAGATTTTTTTTTTTGCCAAGGGAGGGAAGGTATAGATTCTGGACGTAAGAAAGCATTATTGTGGTAAAGTCAGAGGTCTATAGTTGGTATGCAGGGAGATATGAAAGGAGGTATACATTTCCTGATACTGTTCAATAGTTGTCTTTGGCCAAAGGGAGAGAAAATAATTACCTGGACTCTTGGGTTCCAAATTAAGAACTAGATTCCATTTTCTCGGCACCCTCTCACCCTCCACTAATAGGACTTTATTTTTTTATTTTTTGTGAGACAGGATCTTACTCTGCCACCCAGGCTGGAGTGCAGTGGCTCAGTCTTGGCTCACTGCAACCTCCACCTCCCAGGATCAAGCGGTTCTTGGGCCTCAGCCTCCTGAATAGTGGAAATTGCAGGCATGCACCACCACACCCAGCTAATTTTTGTATTTTTATTCTTGCCATGTTGGCCAGGCTGCTCTCGAACTCCTGGCCTCAAGTGATCCTCCTGCCTTGGCCTCCCAAGGTACTGGGATTACAGGTGTAAGCCATCGCCCTCGGCAGGGACTTTATATTTGACAAAGAACGTTCCACCTCTTTTTCTCAATTAACAAATGTAAGAAGAAACCCTACTCATAACACATTTGAGGTACCAAGGAAAGTTCTATGCATGGGGAAACAGCATATATTTAATATATGGCCACACATTTTGTATGTAATATAAATATTACATAACATTTATATTACAGGTAATATTTGTACATTTATATATCTGCATAATATTTAAAGTTTATATGTGTTTCCCTTTTTTGATTCTGACCCTAGCTGGCCTCTGGGTGCCACTTCATTGACCCACATGCTTTATAAAGGCTCTTTTCAAACTTAAGTTCCTATGGAGTGTTGAAAAAAATATTAATTTTATTTTTTAACTTTTTTGAGACAGAGTCTCGCTCTGTTGCAGGTGTGATCATATTTCACGGCAGCCTCAGTCTCCTGGGCTCAAGTGTCCTCCCACCTCAGCCGCCTAAGGCTCTGGGACTACAGTTGTGGGCCAACACGCCTGGCTAATATTTAATTTTTTTGTAGAGATGGGGTCTTGCTATGTTGCCCAGGCTGGTCTTGATCTCCTTGGCTCAAGCAACCCTCTTGCCTCAGTCTCCCAAAGTGTTGGGATTACAGGTGTGAACCACTGCGCCCAGCCCCTCTATGGAGTGTTTTTAACTCCCACTCCCACCTCGCCCTACCAGCTAAGCCTTCTCAACAATGTGATTGCTTCCTTTTCTGAACTACTCTGGAGTCATGTTTGCATCTTTCTTTTAACTCTTAAAAGGTCTGGCCAGGCGCGGTGGCTCACGCCAGTAATCCCAGCACTTTGGGAAGCCAAGGCGGGCGGATCACGAGGTCAGGAGATCAAGACCATCCTGGCCAACATGGTGAAACCCTGTGTCTACTAAAAATACAAAAATTAGCCAGGGATGGTGGCAGGAGCCTGTAGTCCCAGCTGCTCGAGGGGCTGAGACCAGAGGATTGCTTGCGCTCAGGAGTTTGAGGCTGCAGTGAGTCCTGATTGCTCCACTGCACTCCAGCCTGGGTGACAAAGCGAGATCTTGTCTGAAAAATAAAAAAAGGTCACCGTTTCAGTGGCTAAAATGACTCTGTGCCACAACATTATGTAGCTCCTTTTTCTGCTTTATTACTATTTTTTCCTTAGCACATCATACATCTAGCTTTCTGTATTTTAAAAATTCATCTAGTTAATTTCCTGTCTAGATTGCAAGTTCCATGAGGACAGAGGTTTTTGTCTATTTTGTTCACAACTGTATCCCTAGTGCTTAGCATACAGTAGGAGGCCTATAAATATTTAACAAATAAAGGAATAAATAGATCACAGCACTGAATAAATACAGTAGAAATGAATCAGAGTATACAGGCATTGGATCTGAGCCTAGAACTAATGTCAGGGGAAATGAATGATTCCTTCCAACATGTGTAGAAAGGCACTGGCTAAATTAATTCACATTTACCTAGACCAGACCGGTTACGTTTATGAAAAGCCAACTAATTGTCTCACTGGTGTTTGCAATCTTTTTAAAATAAAGAGTGAGTGTATAAAGATTTCCAACCTATTTCTGCAGACCAAAGGGTCTTTGTCTCCCGGATTGCCAGAGAAATGATTATGTTTCAAAGACATCTGTTCAGCTCATCATTTTTGTTTCCTCCTGTGGTTTATACAATTGAGCCCATTGGTACATATTTGTTTACATAATGTGGCATATGGTATTGGTCAGTTCTGGACATAGAAGGGTCCTGAAGATTTGCGGTAGCACTAAGTCTGACAATGTGGTTTTTGTCATTGAAAAATTAGATTTCTTTTCTGGTAAACAACTGAGAACTAAGCCTGTTGACAGGAATTTTGAATGAAGGTATTTAGACTTCTCATTCTATTGCAAAAGAGTGAGTTGCAAGAAGTTCTAGTGAGCTTATGTTAAAGAAGCAGTTCTTTCATTCATTGAAGGTAAACTTGGATCTGGACAGATGTGGCTAACTTGATAGGCCAGGATGACACTGGGAAAATACTGAGAGTTTTAGTCGAATTTGTAAAAAAAAAAAATTAATGTTGGAATAAGGAGAATGCTGAGACATAAAATCTTCTGCTATTTCAAGAATTAGGTTAAAAGGGTGTTTGTTCCTGCTTGTTGCAATCTGTGCCTCCCAGGTTCAAGGGATTTTCCTGCCTCATCCTCCTGAGTAGCTGCGATTATAGGCAACTGCCACCAGCCCTGGCTGATTTTTGTATTTTTAGTAGAGACAAGGTTTCACCCTATTGGCCAGGCTGGTCTTGAATTCCTGACCTCAGGTAATCTGCCTGCCTCAGCCTCTCGAAGTGCTGAGATTACAGGTGTGAGCCACCATACCCAGCCCTAAAAAGGGTGTTTTTAAATAAGAGGAGAGAATGAGGCAAGGAAGAGCTGGTGTGAGGAAGTGGGTTGAAAACAGTGTATAGGACAGTGGAACAGGGAGCATTTTATCCTGATCCAGCCTATTTTCTAGTAGGGGTGAGACGCTGGCGGAGGGTGGGCTGAAGGATCAGGGACCTCGAGGAAGGATTAGGAACAATCATTTTGTTCCTATTGATCAGTAGGGACAAGAAGTTCATTTATTGTAAGCTAATCATTTATGAACCAAAAAAGATACTTTAAAGTGTCTGATCTTGTCATAGGTGAAAAAAGGGTGTCCACAAGTCTTACCTATGCCCCCTAGAAAGTGTGGTTCTTTGCAGGAAACCATTTTATGGAACACAAAAGGGTGGGGCATTAATCATTTAACCTTTGAAGTCTTCGAGGAGGACAGGGCTCAGGTAAAATTCAACACTGTTAGCTTCTAAACCTCGAATGAATTCGAATAATATTCTGGCCTTGTTAGCTCTTGTTTACAAAAGGACCACAATGAATTTTGACATTAAAAATTTCCTCTCCAGGGTGCTTCTGGGAAAAAAGGGGAATAAAGTATTTCTTTCTTTCTTTCTTTTTTCTTATACTTTAAGTTATGTGGTACATGTGCAGAATGTACAGATTTGTTACATAGGTATACACATGCCATGGTGGTTTGCTGCACCCAACAACCCGTCAGCTACATTAGGTATTTCTCCTAATACTATTCCTCCCCTAGCCGCCCACCCCCTGATACCCCTCCCCTAGCCTCACCCTCCCTCCACTGACAGGCCTTGGTGTATGATATTCCCCTCCCTGTGTCCATGTGTTCTCATTGTTCAGCTCCCACTTAAGAGTGAGAACATGTGGTGTTTGATTTTCTGTTCCTGTGTTAGTTTGCTGAGAATGATGGTTTCCAGCTTCATTCATGTCCCTGCAGAGGACATGAACTCCTTTCTTATGGCTGTGTATTATTCCATGGTGTATATGTGCCACATTTTCTTTATCTGGTCTATCATTGATGAGCATTTGGGTTTGTTCCAAGTCTTTGCTATTTTGAATAGTGTCACCATAAACATACATGGGCATGTGTCTTTATAGTAGAATGATTTATAATCTTTTGGGTATACACCCAGTAATTGGATTGCTGGGTCAAATGGTATTTCTGGTTCTAGATCCTTGAGAAATCATCACTGTCTTCCACAATGGTTGAACAAATTTACAATAAAAATGTGTTAAAAAAGGAAAAAAAGGTTTGCTTAGAGTTTTATACTTGCAGATAAAGAATATATTAAGGGATACATTAGGTCTTTAGAACACTGGTTAATTAAAATTAATATTTAGAAACTTTACCATAAAGCCAAGCACCCAGCCCATCCTAAGCTACTTGCTTTTAAAAAATAATGAAGACTATTTCCTGATCATCTAGCAAATTTCACTCCACAATGAGTGACAGTGTTATGACAGAAAGTTGCATAAAGATAGAAGGAATTAAAGATAAAAAGCTAGGTGTTTCCTTTAGCTGTGTGTGTTGAAAAAAGACTATAAAAATTTAAAATGTAGATTTATTTTATTCTTTTCAGAAATATATCGTATTAGATACACTGACTTAGAGATAACTTCCATTTTATTTTCTTTCTAAGCTACGTATTCACATTAAATTCTGATTTCCCTCAAAATAGCTCAAAGAAAATGAGGAAGGTGTGTATGAAGAAAATGTATAATTCTATTGAGCTTCTGAAATTCCAAACATATGCAAAACAAATAGAAACAGAGTGGGCAGGAAAACTTTTGAGGACTCTTTTGTAGGGATGGCCACCTTACAGGGACATGTATTCTTACTGGGCCCAGTCGGTGAGGAAATCTGGTATCCAGACTGGGTTTTGTCACTCACCAGCAGGTGAGTGACCTAATTTTTTTAAGCTTGTTTCTTTATCTGTTAAACACAGAGTAGATGTCCTACAAAGACGGGTCTAGCTGTAGATGTTCACTGTATTATCTTAAAGCTAGAAATTCCTTGATTCATGAAGCAATTTTAAAAACCTCAGATCATCAATGGTTTTCAGTTCAAAAAGATTTGCAGGAGATACAGTTAGGGAGGAGAGTGGGAAAGGAGAGAACAGAGAGATATAAAGTAAATGGCACAGGGAGAGATTTTCTCTGAAAAGACCTAAGTGCTCAGACAAAAAAATAATACTCCTGGTGACACTCTCCTGAGCACCCTGCCTTCCTCCTTGCTTGGTACCTTTGCAGGTTCACTGCTTATGCTAAGTAACTCTTCCTTCTTCTGTCTTTATTTTCTTCCTTCTCTTCAGTCTGCAGAGTACTCTCACCAGCCAGGCTCACTCTGCTTTGCATCTTAGCTGCACCTGTGACAACGCACCGCCTTTTCCCAGTGCCCCGCGCATACAGTGTAGGAAATGCCTTCCACTGCTATTTCCATTTCCAGACAGTAGATGTTGCTGGTTTACCATCAAAAAGTCTTCCTGGCTGTCCATTTATAAGTGTTCTGAAGTCTCATATAACAAATCTGTTGTTGAACTACCTGAGAGTTACATGTGCTAGATTTTTAGTTGTTTGTAATCACATCTTCTAAGCAGTAACTTCACAAATTTATGTAAAGTTTGCAAATAGTTCTTCTACATTTTGGGTATTTCTGAGGAAGAGTTATTTTCTGATTCTGATGCCAAGTGGTAGGGAAAAGTAGCTCTCTGCCTTAGAGATTTTCATTAAATCATCCCACCCCCCGTGAGTTGCCTTTTGGAGTTGTTTTTCTTTTTAAAAATCTGTATAATTAACAATATCTTCCAGCTAAAATTTTGCAATTCTGGTTCCAATAATAGTTTTTGAAGAAACTTCAAATTGTATCACCCATTTGATTTTTATGTCTTTGTATATTTCCCTTTTGTTTTAAGCCAGAAGACATGCTTTAGTCTCAAAGGATGCAGTTGAGAATCAGTTTTCTGGAAACAGTTTGCCATTTTCTTTCTAATGTTATGCCAAGAAGCTAAAGAGAGGGTTATAGAGCATATATATATATTTGCAGAGTAGACAAACAAAATGATGTACCACCATCAGAAATATCTGCCTAACTTCTGTCAAAATTCCAAAGATGACTTCATGAGAAGTGTTTTAAGCATTTTCGTGAAAAACAAAATTGTGAAGAAAATTTGTCATTAATAAACTTGTAATTTTTGTAACTCTAGTAACTGATGATTCTAATATATAATTTTATTTGTTTTACTAAATGCAGGTTTAAGTATAAGTTAAATCTACTGTAGTAGATTTTTTTCTTAAATATAAAAGTATTATATTTATATAAATATGAATCTGTGCATTTAAAATACAAGTTCTCTTTTGGGGGATGTTATTTGACCAAATGATATTTATAACCCCAAACTTAAATGCATAAAATTAGAATAAAGAGGGTTTAACTTCCATGAAAAGTTTTAACAAATTTATTGTTTTTCACAAAACCTCAAATAATATTGGTTTTTCTTAAAAATGTCTAATTAAAAAAATCAATCAATCAGCTCCTGATGCCGTTGTTTAAGAGGGTAAACTAACTCTATTTTAGTAGCTAAGTTGAATTTTTGATGATTTCAGTTATTAGCATTAAAAACACTTAAAAGTGTCCCATATGTTCTCAAATCTAGTAATTCTGAATAGATTATAATCTAAAAATGATCTCTGACATCTCTTCCAACAGCAGAGAGGCTATGCCTATTTTCCTCTTAGTTTCCGGTTATCTGACTGCCTGGGCACCAAACACAGTGACTCCCTGACTTATGATGGAATCGTGTAGCTGTCAATTCTAGATTTATTGCTTAGTATGGGAATGAGCCGTTTCAGTAGCGCATGCCCTGCAGATCCTTCAGAACTAGCAAAAACTTCATCTGAGGCAAAATATTAGTCCACACCTCACAAGTCTGCAATTCTAGGTTAATGCAGGGTTATTTTTTCTGAATAAAGTTAAAAATCCAAAATGACAATACAAATTTTTTAACTTCATCCTAACTCTGTGATATTGCTGTCTGGCAACAGCCACAGCCAAACCCATGATTTAGATTTCAAACTTAGTAAGTGAGAAATCATCTTCAAGAGCCAGAATACACAAAGCAGCAGTTGCAACAATATCCTTCTACAACATAAGTTAGAAAGAACATCAAAAACACATTGCTAGTATTATTAATTTTCTAGAGGAAAAACACATGAAGCAAATCTGCTTGTAGAACCAATACAGTTGCATGCCTTGAAAAGTGCTTTAACTAGCAATAATACACAGCTATTGAATTATATGTTCAAGACATTGGAATTCTTGTTAATTTATACTTTAACTGTTTCATAACTCAACTTGAAGAAACCAAATATCTTTAAAAGCGGAAGTTCTGAGGATTCAGAATATTTTCTGGAGCCAGACTCAGTGTCTCATATCTAAGAATGAGAGAAGGAAGGGTAAGGGTGCCGGCATTGCATTATTTCCTCTTCTTCCCTTCCCCTTCTCAGAACCAGTCACTATTGTATAGAACAGTTTTGCTCAGAAGTTCTGTTTTTAATTTCAATATTGGAGACATTAACCAATCTTTCTCTCTTCCAAACGACAGTATTTTTAATAAAACGTATTTCTGTGTCTTCAATCAGGTTCAAAAATCAGTGGCCATTTGAAATCTTTCCTCTCCTTTGTTCTCACTGGAAAACCTTCACTACATTCTTTCTCTAAAATGTTTCCTCTTTGGGATCATTAAAATAAATATCACTCTCTCCCTCTCACATTGGATTTTGATAGCTCAGGTTCAACTTAGTCTATCTACAACATTGCTTTTTATCTTTTCCCTCATCTTTTCTAGTACTTATAGTTTAGACCCTATTGCTGATAAGAGCAAATACTGACTTTGCTGGGAGACTTTTTTACAGGATCTCACTCTGTTGCACAGGCTGGAGTGTGGCATGATCATAGCTCACTGCAGCCTCAATCTCCCAAGCTTAAGTGATCCTCCTACCTTGGCCTCCCACGTAGCTGGGACTACAGGCCTGCACAACCATGCCGGCTAATTTCTTGTGTTTTTTGTAGAGATGGGATTTTGCCATGTCGTTCGAAGTTGTCTCAAACTTTTGGGCTCAAGTAATCTGCTCGCTTCAGCCTCCCAAAGTGCTGGGATTACAGGTGTGAGTGAGTCACTGCACCTGGCCTTGCTGGTATGGTTTTAAGACCCTAACATGACTGGCATGTCATGTCTTAGCCTTCCTTCCACAATGTTAAGGCTGCTCCTGACACAGTGCCTCCTCGCTGCCTTGCACCTCCTTCCATGATTATTCCTCCTCTTGGCCTTAGTTTACGCCATCTCTGCTCAAGTTATCTTTTTGCCTATTCAGATTCAGTGTATTCTTCCTACCAGTCACAGTGCAAGTCCCAATGCTGCATTGTTCCCCCAAGAGTGCCCAACTAGCCCTTTTCCTGTTGGAAGTTCTTTGCTGGCGTCACTAATGGACATTCCGTGGCTTTCCTTGCATTCTTCCTATGGCCTCCCATGACCGCTCTTACATCTCCAAGAATATTTCAGATTTACAAAGGCTGAGACTATTGATAATCTTTCAAGTTGCCCACCATGTTTTGGTTGTGGTTGTTAATGGTATTTGTTTTCTCCCTCAGGATTCCAAGTACTGTTCCCTGAAGCACTCTTCACACAGGAGAAGGTGGTGGCTGTTCATTTGCAGGTTCCTTCCTTTTGAAGAAAGAAAGAGGACTCGTGTGTGATTGGAAACATAGCTTCGCTCTGCTCATAGCTTGGCTCAATTTCCTGCCAATCTCCCCACACATTTAATGTCCTAAGAACACTTCACTGCTGTATGCTTCTCTGCACACGTTGTAACTTTTCATGCTTCTCTTCATATTCCTGCAGTGGTTGTCCTTCCATCTTTCTTTCTGTAGGTAATTTTGATTATTTTTTTCAAGACAATCCAAGTGTCATTTTTTTCAGAAAGGCTTTCCTTGACCATAGGTTAGGTGAAGACCCCTCTTCTGTACTCCCACGAGACCCCTTGCTCATGTCTATCCCATCACTCCTCTCATCATTTTGAATTAATTTGGGTGTGTGTCCCCTCAATGGTATGCAAATTCCTTGGTGGCAGGGAGCATGTTTTAATCATTTTTGCATTCCCAGTGTCTGGTAGGCAGTAGGTACTTTATAAACGTTTGCTGCCCTGTTGTGAACTCTATTGAATAACTGACTACATTTCTTGGTTCATGGATCATTTTCGGGTTTTATTTTTTTTTTGGTGCCCTTCCTCTGGATGTTTGTTCATCTCAGTTTTGTCACCCTAATTTGCAACCAGTGTTTTCTAGAATCTAATGGGTATAAAAAATTTTAAAATGGTATTTATGGGAGTAAATTAAGCTGATCTTAGGATGAAAAATGGTAGGTAACGTTCTGTGTAGTATTTCTTAAAAGAACCGTAATAGCCCTGGGTCAAAAATGCCTGCAGATAGTTTTAGTGTCAACCTGATGGTAACTCTTCATAGGCTTACATTTATTTGTTGATTAGACATTTTCTAACCTGAAAGTTAGATAATTGATAATGATTGCTATTATGATAGTTATCATTTCATCACATATCAGGCACTTACTCTAGGCCAGCCTCTGTACAAGGCACCTCACATTTAGTATATTTAAACATTCTATCAACAAATGAAGAAAAAATTATTAGTCTCATTTTACATCCAGAGAGACTGGATTTTACATCCAGGAGACATTTTACATCTTGGGTCTCAGAAAGATTAAGTTGCCCAAAATTACACAGCAATGGGCTGCATAGTCAGGATTCAAATCCAGTGACATTGAGCCCTAAAGCCCACATCTTGTCCACTGAGGCTCAGTGGCTCCTGGAACGGCAATTTTTGGAAGAATGAGCCAGAAAGTAATGATGAGTAAGGAGGTGGAGAGTGAGCAAGTCACAGTCAGGCACCTCTTGAAGAGGACAAGTCTTGAAGTAATAGGTCATGAGCAAGGTTGGCGTGGAGTGGGTGTCCCTGGGGAGAAGAAGGGGCCTCCTTCAGCTGTGAAGAGGACCCTGGAGGGAGCTGCAGGATCGCTAAAGACAGCGCTCCCAGGTTCCGGTGTTGCAGGCTACTGGTTCTGACAGGAAATATCCTGATGCTTATTACTCAGCACATGAACCAGGAAAACTATGCATTGATGAATCCTTCCCCTGCCCCTAATTCCACTTGTATTCCACCAGGGAGCAATGAAAAAGATGGAAAAGAAAGAATTTAAAGCACAAGAAGAAAAAGTATGTACAAATTGGCAAGGATATAAAAATAAAGATATAAAGGGTTAAGAAATAATCATAACAGAGTTGGGACTGGCCACCAGATACTTCTTTTTTCTTTTTGAGATGGAATCTTGCTCTGCTGCCAGGCTGGAGTGCAGTGGCGTGATCTTGGCTCACTGCAACCTCTACCTCCCGGGTTCGAGAGATTCTCCTGCCTCAGCTTCCCATGTTGCTGGGATTACAGGCAAGTGCCACCACGCCTGTCTAATTTTTGTATTTTTAGTAAAGATGGAATTTCACCATGTTGGCCATATGGTCTCCATCTCTTGACCTTGTGATTCACCTGCCTCAGCCTCCCAAAGTGCTGGGATTACAGGCGTGAGCCACCCCGCCTGGCCCACCAGATACTTTTCTATGCAAACATCAGGTCCTCTTGAAGAAATTGTTCCTCTCCAGAATATTTTGGGGGCTAAGTTATATACACCACAAATTATTTTTCAAGAAAATCTGTTTGGTTTCATCTTAGCTCCAGTATTTAAAAGACCTCAATCATCATTCTATTTTATACTTCATGATTTTTTCAGATTCCATTTTCTCAACATTTGATCAGATTATTGAAACGAAAATGAAAAACCATGGATTTCCTCCAAATGGCCTGAGCATTGCTTCATAATTTGGTCAGCTCGTGGAGGTGAAGGAAAGCTCTATAGTTTTGTTATAAAATCTGGGTGTGGGCTTTCAATTTTAAAACGAACGTTATCTGTGCAAGTTGTAATATCACTTGGCACTAGAATGTTTACAATAGATCTTTTTCTTCTTTCTTTTTTCTCTTGAGCTAAGTCTTTCTGGTAGGTGAATTTCTGCCCAATGTGAATGATGGCAGACTTGAATTAACAATCTTTTTGAAATTGAAAAAATAGTAAGTGTGTTGATAAATTGTGTGTGAGGAGAAACCTTGACATTGCATGGTGAATTACAATTTAAAATGACTTAATTTTCGTAATATGTGTATATATTCTTATGAGACTCAATCACATGCCCTTGTCTCTAAATACATATCTATGTAAAATAGCACATTTAAAAATAGTTTATTTTTAAATGAGACAAAATTTAAAAATTTGACTCAGAGGAAAATTGAACAATGGTGAAAATGAATTTCCTTTGACCTGGGATAAATGAAAAAATGATTTCAACCAAAAATAACATTTCTCCCTGCAGAGCAGGAAGGTAATATATGGAGATGCCTTTGCAGCATCCAGACATGTGATTTCAGGATGCTGCCAGATGTTACATGTGTTCCAGGAGACCTCACAGAATTGGGTAAGAATATGTTGCCTAAGCCACACACAAGGAGGGACCACGGGGCAATAAGGAAAGATCGCTGCATAAATCAAGCCTGCCGAAGTGCCGTAGGTGGAGGCTCGGGAGCCCTCCAGAAGCTTGTGTTAGTTTGCCCCATTAAATAGGAGGCAAGGCTACTCAGGGTGGGCAGAACCAGATCCAAAGCTCACTCCCAATTCCTTTCGATGTCCTCTTCCCTGAGGATGTCGGAGGAAAGGACACGCAAGGAAATCATTCAGATTATACAGAATTCAGTTCAATTTTAAATTTCAGGCCCTAATGATGTCACTGAGTAGTTAGGCCTGCCTGTTATATATGTCATTTTTTTTAATTTTAGTTATTTATTATTTTTTTAGAGACAGGGTTTCACTGTTGCCCAGGCTAAAGTGCAGTGGCGCTGTCATAGCTTGCTGCAGCCTCAAACTCCTGGCATTTTCTCATTTTCTCAACATTTGATCAAGTTACTGAAACAGAAATGGAAACACATGGATTTCTTCCAAATGGCCTGAGCATTGCTTTACAATTTGGCCAGACTGTGGAGGTGAAGGAAGGCTCTGTAGTTTTGAGCAATGTCCCTACCTTAGCCTCCTAAGTAGCAAGGACTATAGGCATACACCATCATGCCCAGCTAATTTAAAAGTTTTTTTTTTTTGAAGTGACAGGGCCTCAGTATGTTGCCCAGGCTAGTCCCCCACTCCCAGCCTCAAGTGCTTCTTCCACCCCTACCTCTTAAAGTGCTGGGATTACAGGTGTGAGCTACCCCACTCAGCCTATGTCCTCCTTTTTGGCATTCATTACAAATGGGCTGGTTTGTTCATTCATTTCTTCATTTCTTCCTTCATTCAGCTGTCAAATGTTAATTGCATTATAATTTTGCTAGGAGCTAAGGATTAAAAAAGGTCCAGCCCATGAGGGGCTCGTAAATAGGAGTTAGTATCCCTGGTTTCAAATATGCATGGTGGTCAGGGATAGCTTCTTTGAGGAAGGGACATACAGGCTCCACCTGAATATGGGGAGAAGCCAGCCATGTAGAGAAGGAGGAAGAGAACATTCCAGGCAAATGGACTACCAGGGGCAAAAGCCTTGAGCTCTGAAATCTTTGAGGTACAAAGGCTTTTGATACATTAAAGGCACAGAGAATGACTTTCTTACATAGTTGAAGCTTTTTCAAGTAAGGGAGAGTGACACAAACTGGGAGGATGAATAGGTGTTTGCAGATCATACAGGGTCTTTTCTTTCTTTCTTTTTTTTTTTTTTTTTTGATACAGAGTCTCACTCTGTCACCCAGGCTGGAGTGCCGTGGTTCTATCCTGGCTCACTGCAACCTCTGCCTCCTAAGTTCAAGCAATTCTCCTGCCTCAGCCTCCCAAGTAGCTGGGATTACAGGTGACCACCATGATGCCTGGCTATTTTTTTGTATTTTTAGTAGAGATGAGGTTTTACCATGTTGGCCAGGCTGGTCTCCAACTCCTGACCTCAAGTGATGTGCCCACCTCAGCCTCCCAAGGTGCTGGGGTTATAGGCATGAGTGACTGCACCTGGCCAGTCTTTTTCATTTTTAGAGACAGGGTTTTGTTCTTTTACCCAGGCTGGAGTGCAATGGCATAATCGTAGCTCACAGCAGCTTCAAACTCCTGGGCTCAAGCAATCCTCCCACTTCAGCCTCCTGAGGAACTGGGATTACGGGTGTTTGCCACCACCCCTGGCTAATTAAAAACATTATTTTTGGAGAGATGGGCTCTTGCTGTGTTGCCCAGGCTGGTCTTGAACTCCTGGCCTTAACCATCCTCCCACTTCAGCCCCCCCAAAAGTGCTGAGATTATAGACATAAGCTGCTGTGCCCAGGACTGTAGGGTCTTTCAAGGTGAGGCAAGGAGTTTGGAGTTTCTTTGAAATGAATTCAGAGGTGGTTCAAGGAGCTTAGGTATGATGAGAAATATAAGCTAACTTATGTTTTAAAAGAATATGGGGCTACTGTGTGAAGAATGGATGGAGGCAGCAAGAGAAGAGGCAAGGAGGGCAGTAAGGAGGCTCCTGTAGTGGTCTGCATGAAAGGACAGTGGCTTGTGTTGGGCGTGACAGGACGGAGTGGGGAGGGGGCTGGCTGTGCCCATAGAATCGGCAGGGCTGAGTGTGGGAGTGGCTCTCTGCTTGTCCTTACGGTTCACCACTGCGGAGCCCTTTGCTCTGGGAATACAGTTTGAAAATCATTAATTCATAGCGTGCAAAATGAGATTGACTGCAAGTTTTAGATACACAACAATAATTTGGCTGAACTGATCACATTACCTGGTGGTTAGATCTACAGTTCTAAAGCTAAAATTCTAGTTTGTCATATTCAAAAGTTACAAGACAGTTTTTGATGATGGCAGTGCATTTTCTGAGGTACATAAAAACTGTTTACCGCATGTTTTATTTAAAGTGTTGTGTGGAGGAAATAATTTCTAAATCCTTACTTTCGGCCTCATGATTGACATCTCAGGATTGAAAGTCAAGATCGAGGGAGCAGCATAAACAAGGGGAAAGGCCATCAGGAGGAAAAAAGAGCGGAGATTGTTGGAGTCTATGATTTAATGGCACAAAGAGAAATAAAACCCAATCATGTTGCTGTGCTTGATCCCAATTTTTTTTTTTCTAATGCTGCTCCTTCTTCCGATGAATGGTATTCGAAAGGTTAAAGCAACGGCTTTGTGTTTTTTAGGCCTTAGGCAGGGTGTGCTCCTGTGTTTAATTTTGCTGCAGTAACACATGCCCTGATGGAGCACAGGCTTGATTATTGTAATTCTCTTTTAGTAGGACTTCCAGCAGGGCTTTTCTGTCACTTGCTGCTCATGCAGAATGCAGCAGCACATCTGCTGGCTGATTTGAGAATGGGCAATCACATTACCCCATCCTGTATAATTTGATATGTGTGGGTCACTGAGGATTCAGGCAATGTTTCTTTGTTTCTTTTCCCCTCTCTCCCTTTAAAAAAAAGATGAAAATTACATTTCCTTTGTATCCACGCCTCTCTATTTCCACAATCATTTATCTTTTCTTAGGGAGAATTGTGTGACATTTTACCGACTCCCAAGTCATGTCATTTAAGGCTAAAGATATCTATGCTGTTTGTAACATGAATGACAAGGAAAAAAAAGAATATATGACAAGATTATAAGGCATTGTTTTAATATATTTTATTTCTACTTAATAAAAGAGGCTTATATGTCTGGAAGGATGAAAATATTCTGTTCTATTCTATTCTACTGTATTCTACTCCTATTCTATTCTATTCTATTCTATTCCATTCTATTCTATTCCATTCTATTCTTTCTAATTCCACCCCACTCCACTCCACTCCATTCCACTCTATTCCATTCTATTTCATTCTTCTGCTCACCAATTTTTAAGCCTGGCAATGGCCTGCTTGCAGAAGAGGGGCAGCCATTTCTAACGTTGCAGCTTTGCCTGGAGTTGGTAATATGGCTTTTGACCCACATGGTTAGTGAATGCTAAAAACGCTTTGGGTGCAGAAACAGAGGAGTCAGGAATCATGACCCTGCAAACCCCCCTGGACCATCGGTAGTTTCTGTTTATTTTCCCATGAGCATCCTAGTTTAAGATTGTACAGAATGGTGGGAAATTGGATTTGAAGAAAGATCAGCAATTTGTGTGCACCACTCTGGGTTTCTATCCCATGGGGAAATGCATGACAAGGCATACAGGTAGGGGACACACATCTTGCCTTCAAAGGAGGCATTGGATGTCTGATTCCCTTCTCTGATGTTCTCTTTCTGATGTTAAGTGCATCTCTTAACATCTGATGTTAAGAGATATTAAGGGCATGGGGGAACAGGAAGAGGCTGGAAAGGGTGGTAGGGAGCTCAAATAAAGTATTCCACCCACCTCTGGTACCCTAGGAGACAGAGATCGGCTGATCCTACAGAGAGTATCTAAATGGCTCTATTCATAGCTAACCATTTCTCGGTTATAACCAATCTTTCTCAATGGTCTTCTACAACATTTGCTGCATTTATTTTTTAAAACTTTTAGACACTAGGTCAATGCTAGTGTAACCTTTCAAAAGACAAGGGCAAACTTGAGGAAGAAGAGACGATGTGCAAACTGTAATTGCCATTATTAGATGCTGGTGTAATTTACTCAAGGTGATGACTGAGGTGTCTCCAGGACGACATGGTTGGAGGCTGGAGTGAAAATCCTAGCTTTGAGTCACTATGCTAGTTCTCATTAGTGTCTCTGTAGGCAGGTGACTTTATGTGTCAGCTCCTCACTTTCTTCATGTGTAAAATGTGGATAAGTATATCATCTTTAAAGTGTTGCTATGAAGATTAAATGAGATAAGGGTCGTGTAGCTCCTACCAGCACCTTTTTCTGCTTCCTTCAAGGTTAATCTTGAGTTCCGTCTATGTTGGAGAGCACTTCCTAACTGATCATGTTCGCAGTGTGGTGCATGTTTACTTTATGTTGCTATGTACTACTAGTTAACTATGTATCTTATGTTCCTAACTAGTCCAGGTGGTTTCTAATGTGTTTGAGAACACAGCCCATGCCTTATATTTTGTGTGTGTGTGTGGGGGGGTGTAGGCTATTGATTCTAGTATGGTGAGTTGTATATGAGCCACGCTTAACAGAGATTTGTCCACTGATAGCTGGGTGACCTGCTGACTTTCTAAATTCAGTAGCATCCCTAGTAATATTCTTGGGCATCGCTATATAAATCACTGTGTCATGTCTACAGATATTCTCCAGAGGATTCGGTGCTTCTCTTTGAGACAGGAACCAACCTATATACTTGGAGAATTTACCTGTTTCAAGACAGTATAGCAGAGGACAGGAAGCCATGGAGAAGAATTTCCCTGGAAGATTTTTCTTAAACACACCACTCTCTTTGGTAGTCTAGGTTCTAACTGTAGTCTGAGGATGATGACAATGATGATGGCTAGCACTTACAGTCCTAATTACATGCCAGCACTGGGCCAGCATTGTCTCCTATGTCCTCACAATGACTCATGAGCTAGGAATAACTATCATCTTTTTTTTTTTTTCTTCAAGAGGCAGAATCTTGCTCTTTCACCCAGGCTGGAGTATAGTGGCATGATCATAGTTCACTGTAATCTTGAAATCCTGGGCTCAAGCAATCCTCCCATCTTGGCCTTCTGAAAAGCTGGGACTACAGACATGTACTACCGTGCCAGGATAATTTTTTTTTAACAGATAAGGAAACTGAAGTTCAGAGATACTAAGCTATTGTCAAGGTCACAAGTAACTTACTCAAGGTCACAGAACTGGTAGATCTTAGTAGGTATGAAATGTGAAGGATGACTCCAATATCTTGCTTTCAATTGTGCCTATAGTATAGAGAAAACTGGAATGTGTGTATACACGCACATGTGCACCATACATACATATACATATATATGTTTTTTGTGTACTGTTATTTGTGATAAACTAGATGGAAAGAAACTCCTCATTAATTTTGATTGGTATATTTAATTCTATCTATAGAACAACTTTTAACTCAGCGCTTTAGTTTTTTTCTGTTGTCTGGGTTTGACTTTTCTGTTTTGGGACATATTTTTGTCTTGGGAAAATAACTTTATTTCAGCAGGTTCCTACTTCTCTTTCTCCCTTCTTTCCTTCCTTCTAAAGAAGAGTAAAAGTAGACACACACTAAGACATTCTTTCTTAATTGGGATAGAGGCCAGATTAGTGATTATGTGGTTATAATAAATGAATTGAGTTGTGTGAGAAAGTTGTGAAAACGTTCACTTTAAAACTATTTGTATTTTTTTGGTTTTGTTTGTAGAAAGTGATATATTTACAGAGATAAAAAGGAGAAGGAGAGAGTAAGAAACAGCTAATTCTCACACTGAGCGAGAGAATCCAGAAAGATGGAATCCAGGAGAGGAAAGCAGCTTCCACACTGAGTGGAAGGGAATAGAGAGAGATGGAGTTTAGGAGGGACAGACAGGCTTCCAGGAGAGAGTGTGGAAGGGGACTTCAGAGGGGAAATCCAGGATAAAGATGGCTTCCAGGAAGGGAGTGTTTGTGGAAGGGGACCCATACGTGGAGTCCAAAGGGGTGTGGAAGAAGGGGACTTTTAATCTGGGAGGAACTCCCACCTTCTCTAAGACCCCTGGCCAATGAAAGGAGTTCCTTAGAATTTTCACTGGAGTGATATAGTTTCTTCCGGAGCCCATGAAGTTTAAATATAAACTGTTATATCTCCCGGATGAAGCTGGATGGGAGGGGGAGAAAATATGGCTCTGGGAAGTTCTTGCCCTTAAAACTATGCCCCCCTGTGGACCTGGAAAGAGAACACATTCCCTCATTCCCCCCACGCTGAACTGGAAAGCCCAACTTCTGTTGGAACACAGGCGTGGATTTTCTTTACTTCCTGCTGAAATGGGACATAGAAGGGGCCCTGCAGTTGAGGTTTCCTCCAGAGGGGAGTCTTTCAGGGGTGAAGGTTGATCCTGAGGTCCGTGATAGAGCACACGAGCCAAGGACATCCGGGGTTCCAGCGGCAGGATTATTTGCGACCTTATGGTTCTATTAGAAACAAATGTGATGAGGTGGTTAAAGATGAAAGGCCCAGAGGCCAACAATTATAGAATGGTTATAAACGAGCCTAGAAGAGAATAGAGCCAGGACAGTCAGTTGCTAAACAAGCTTCACAATACTGTTTCTGGAAGATTTCTAGTCCTGTGTTTGATTGATTCCTGAGTTCTATGTTCAAAACAACACTTAACTGGTTTATAAAACAGCAGCATTTTTTCCTAGAAAGAGTCGGGTTCCCTTCTCACTATGAAAAGGATAATTGGAGTTTGAGAGATAGCAAAGTTGAGGGTTATAGATAGTCCTATTAATGCCAGGATATAAATTAGACTTACGAGTGGTTATTTCCCTGAGGATCTTATGGAAAAGCAGATGTAGATCTTCTAATGGCTCACAGGTGAATGAAGGGTCATCTCCTGGAACTTCAGGCTGAGAAGTGGAGGGTCTACAACTTTCCTCAAGAGATATCCGAGGCTTCAGCCAAGTGTGATGAAATCCATGAGTTAATTCCCACCACCTTAACTGCTGTTGGGGTAGACAGAATAACTGAAAATGGTCCTTCCCAAGATGGGCCTAGAGAGGGAGAGTCTGAGGGGAGAGAATTAATAAGCACCAACTCTCTAGGACAGGAGAGAAATACTGAGAAGGCCATGCAGTGTCCAGGAGAAGATGAACTTCCTGGACCTCTATGGTCAGCTTTACCTGGGGCTCTGTGATGGTGACGGCTCATGCTGGCACTTGCTCCAGGCACCCTCAGTCCTGCCATTGGGTCATCTGGTCAGACACCTCAGGCCCTGGGAACCTTCATCTCCTGGGACAATGTGCTTTCCAGTGATTACCTTGGCACAGCAGGTATGGTCCATTCCTCTGTAGACAATTTCTAACAAACTGTCCCTTCAGATCGCACTGGTAGCAAGTTCTGCCACTGGTGGCTAACCCAAGCCTTTCCCTCATTTGAGCCCTCGGGGTCTGCTTGCCTGAAAGCCATGACAAAGGCTGGTCTGTTCCTTTCAGCCTGTTCCTTCTGGTCTCTATTATAAAACACCGAGGTTGCCTGGTTCAGTAATGATTCTAGACTCTGCTCTGGCCCCAAGGCCAGTTTCTGGAGCTTCCACTTGATGTCTGCTATTGACTGAGTAATAAACTTGTCCTTTAGTATTAACTGATTCTCAATGGAGTCTGGAGACAGGGGGGTGTACTTTCTTAAGGCCGCCTGCAATCGCTCAAGGAAAGCTGTTGGCATTTCTTCCCTTCCCTTTGTGGGCTAGATTTTCCACTCGGCAGAGGGTAATTTGGCGCTTCTTCCTTGAGGATTGTGTGTCCCAGTTTTCTAGGATACAATTTAATGTTGACTTAAGCTTGGGAATATAAGCACCCATCCGAAATTGAACACATTCACAAGGAATGCCAGTATTCCCAGTTAAAGAAATTACAGCCACTTTGACCTAAGGCATCCCTTATGTAAAACGAGTGCTGAAATGAAACGTCTTTCAGTCAGTACCCTGAAATTTCGTGTGCCCAAGATGCATGATCCATCTTATCAGAGGGCCTCTTATATACTGGATTTCAATCACGACCTACCAGTGTCATAGGACCACTCACTGTCTGCATGACCTCCAGTGACCACCGTAGAGGCATTAAGGGACTGTTGGGTTGAGGGGTTCATACCGACGAGTGCTTGAACCAGGCCAGTGAGGCTCAGGAGATGAATACCAATATTTCCCAGCAAAAGTCCAATTTACACAGGCCAATTTATAAAACTGTCCTGGAAGGATAAACTTCTAGGGAGGAGCCATTAGAGCATACAGGTCAAAGAAGACAGGCTGGGTATGGCTGAGGCTAGAACAACACCCTCAGGACCTGGGCCTCCTCTTCCTTAACCCATTTTCCACTGTAGGAAAATGCTCTTAAGGTTGTGAGACCTGCTATTGACTATTTGGGGCCTGGAACCCGTTTAACTGTGATCTTCTAGATGGAAAAGTTCTGCCATAGAGAGAGAGCCAATCCTAAGCAAGACAAATTATACACCAAATACAAAGTCCCATAGCCTTCAGCTTCTGAATTTCTCCAAAAGATTTCCCCAAATTCAAGACTGCTCCCCCAGGGAATCAAACTAGTAACCCAGCAGCTGCCATCCCTACACCTAAACCAACTGTGCAAACAGGCCACTTGTGCTAAAGGAAGGCAGAAAGCTTTCTTAAGCCGTATTTTGAATGAGAATGCTGCACCCTGCCTAAAAGCTGGGCAGGGCTGACAGCCAGCAGCCACTGCTTTTCTTTCAGCCTGCGCACCCAGAGAAAAATCCGCTTGCCGCTTTGGGTTTAAAAGTTAAAAGCTGCGTTTGCAGCCACTGCTGGCCGGCTGTGAGTTTCCCCGCCCCTGCCCCTGCCAGAACCACGTGAGGGGTTGGGCCACGCCCCCAGCTGCTGCGCACGCAGGAACCCGTGGCCTGCAGGCCACACCCTAGGGAGCCTTTTTACCCTGCTGCCTGGGACTGGGGAACGCGGAAGGGCCTGTCAGAACCATGTGCCAGGCCACCATGCTCCCTGGTCCCCTGCAGTCTCGGGCTGTACCTCACCCCTCCCCGCCGTTTTTCTCTGGCTGGAGGTGCTGGCGGCTACGGCTTGCTGCACACACCCGGGCCCACCCATGGGACTGGGCCATGGTCTCTGCGCTCCCCATTTCCCAGCCAGCAAGGAACGAAAGTGGGGGTTCTCACCCTTTCTACCCCTCAGGCTCCTACAGGTTTTGGTCCCAGAGATAATATCCGAAGGATAGAGAAGGAGAGGGAAAGCAGAGAGAGAGCTTGGAGGTAAAAAAAAACTGTGCTTTTAATTCTGGCTGGGCCTCCACGACTGTGGCTCGGCGCCGCTGCTCCATGTTCTTAAAGAGACAGGACAGAATGGGCCCGGTTTTACTCACGATTTTGAAATCTTCTTCTCTGGCTGGTACCCCTTTCTTGGATGTACTCCTCTTCTGGTGTACCCTTCCTTCTGGTGTACCCTTCTTTCTGGTGTACCCCTTTCCTGGCTGGCTCACCAAAGTGTAATATTGGGGTTCAGGGATTCAGGGTGCCCTCAGCTCCCCTGAGAGGATGTCCTCCAGGTTCTTGGTCTCCTGCCGTCTCAAGAATGAGACAGGAGACCATGGCACAGTATGCAGTAAATGCCGGACTCGAAAGTGTTTGTAGAAAGTGATTTATTTTTAGAGAGTAAAAGAAGAAGGAGAGAGAAAGAAACAGCTAATTCACACACTGAGTGAGATAATCCAGAAAGATGGAATCCAGGAGAGGAAAGAGGCTTCCACACTGAGTAGAAGGGAATAGAGAGAGATGGAGTTTATTTAGGAGGGGAAGACAGGCTTCCATGAGAGAGTGTGGAAGGGGACTCCAGAGGGGAAATCCAGGAGAAGGAAAGATGGCTCCCATGCAGGCAGTGTTTGTGGAAAGGGATCCAAACATGGAGTCCCTATTTGTATTTTTTTAATTAAAATTTTTTTGTAGAGACTTTTTGTCTTTTAAAAGATAGAATACTATATCTGAAGATTTTATCTTACACAAATACAGTGGAAGCAATGTGTAAGAGACTAAAGCACACTTCATTAGGATAAGAAGGGGGAATCTAAGAAAAAAGTATTTTTTTTTTTTTTTTTTTTGAAACGGAGTTTTGCTCTTGTTACCCAGGCTGGAGTGCAATGGCACAATCTCGGCTCACCGCAACCTCCGCCTCCTGGGTTCAGGCAATTCTCCTGCCTCAGCCTCCTGAGTAGCTGGGATTACAGGCACGCACCACCATGCCCAGCTGATTTTTTGTATTTTTAGTAGAGACGGGGTTTCACCATGTTGACCAGGATGGTCTCGATCTCTTGACTTCGTGATCCACCCGCCTCAGCCTCCCAAAGTGCTGGGATTACAGGCGTGAGCCACCGCGCCCGGCGAAAAAAGTATTTTAATAGATGTATAGTTCCACCAAGATCAGAGTAGCTCACAGAAAGAAGTATGATGATGTATTAGTCTGTTTTCATACTACTATAAATAACTGACTGAGACTGTAATTTATAAAGGAAAGAGGTTTGACTCACAGTTCAGCATGGCTGGGAGGGCCTCAGGGCAGAAGGTGAAGGGGAAGAAAGGCACCTTCTTCACAAGGTGGCAGGAGGGAGAAGAGCAGAGCAAAGTGGGAAGGGCCCCTTATAAAACCATCAGATCTCATGAGAACTCACTCATTATCATGAGAACAGCATGGGGGAAATGATCCCATGATTCACTTATCTCCACCTGGTCTCTCCTTTGACACGTGGGCATTATAGGGATTATGGGGATTACAATTCAAGATGAGATTTAAGTGGGAACATGGGGAGCCTAAATATATCAGATGCTACAATTA
This sequence comes from Cebus imitator, assembly GCF_001604975.1. NCBI lineage: Eukaryota > Metazoa > Chordata > Mammalia > Primates > Cebidae > Cebus > Cebus imitator. The sequence continues at coordinate 3,958,032 of NW_016107424.1, read as the reverse complement.
ATGCTAGGTGAAAATAGTAAAAGCAAGGAAGTTATTTCTTATGGCGCTGAAAGCCAGCCTTGCTGTGTAACTATCATCACTTCTGAAATAAACTGTACAGTGTTAGTCTCAGGTTGGTGATTGGAGAACCTAATTCTTGGGACATTTCTCAACCAAAGAATACTAAAGCTCTTGAGATAATGTGGCCGTTCAAGGTTGCCATTGGTTTTACAGACTTACAGTAATATATTGTGGGGCTCTGTTTAGGTAATAGAATTGGTTACTAGCTTTTGGAGGGCATTCTGTTTAAATTTGGAATCTCCAAATTAAGAGTGGGGTCCACTCCTCACTCTTCATTATAACATAAATAAGTCTCCAGTGAAGTTATTTACTTTGTCAGAGCCTACAGAGGCAAGGAGCCCATCAATGAATGCATTGTTTCTTGTGGATGAAGGGCTTGTGAAAACCGAATGCTACTTTGTGGTATTTTTTCTTTAAACAGTTCAATAAAATTACAATGCATACTTGGATGTAACAAAGAAAATGTTTTAGGAGCATATAGTAGAATGAGTCACTTCATGAATTCTAATATAAGTGTGCAAAAAGATTACGCAATGCCCCAGCCTATAGCTTCTGCAGGATATACCCATGGCAGAGTCTCAATAGATTCTGACAGACACTGATGTAAATGAAGGAGACAATTTTGCATACCAACCTTGAAGGTAAAAACAGACTGCAAGTGCTGGTGGAAACTGAGAAAATTGCTTTCTTTTTGGGATCTGGAAAGGAGATGCCAGGCTTGTAAGGGCCAAGGTGAGCTCAGAGCATCATCCTAGACAAGTTTCTAGATTGTTGTGATTAATATACCCCTCACTTTTTTTTAAAAAAAAACCTCTGATGATCTGTAAGGGATTTATGTATATAACACAGGGAGAGTTCTTAAAAATATGCCTAATAAATTATCTTCTAACAATATCCTAGATTGATGAAGTTCATAAAGCCTTTCAAGTGACGGTCAGAACCTTTTAGAAATAGCTAGACTCAAAGTTTTTGCTTTGAGAGTTTATGCATATTTTCATGAATGTTTGTGATTAATTTCATTTTTTTTTGCCTTTTAAAAGTGTGTATATTTGTATTTTTATTTAGGGGAATAGCCAAAGATCTTATTGAAAAACAAAGAGTACAAGGTGGCTAACTTAGGTTTTAGCTCAGCTTTGACCTGATCTTCTTGTGGCCATGGGCAAGTCAGTTGACTTCCCTGGTCTTCAGTTGCTTCATTCTTAAAGTGAGAGAGCTGACATAGGTGCTTAGATTTGTATGGATACACAAAAATACATTATGCTTCATGTAAATATGCTTTCAATGTACGTAGACTGTTGCATGTAAATATGCTTTCAATGTACATAGACTGTTGCATATCTTTTCCACTCATCACCATGAAGTGGATACTTATGCAGGTGAATGGAATACAGTGTGGATCAGGACTTACATGGGTGAGTGGAATAGAGTGTGGATCAGGGATGTAGGGGAAATATAATACAAGACAGGGAGCATTGTGTTCACTGATAACAACAGAGTGCTGTGAGCCCAGGACTGTTACGAACTTAACTCTCTTTGCTCATGGCCGCCCTTTTTTTTTTTTGAGAAAGGGTCTCCATCTTTGACCCAGGCTGGAGTGCAGTGGTGTGATCATGAGTCACTGCAGCCTCAATCTTCTGGGCTCAAGTGATCCTCTCACCTCAGCCTCCTGAGTAGATGGGACTACAGGCATGCACCACCATGTTTATTTATTTATTGTAGAGATGGAATCTCACTATGTTGCCCTGGCTGGCCCCAATTTTTTTTTAAAAGAGAAGAACCAAAAAAAGAGAGCTGGACAAAACAAGCAGTTCCCAGTCTTTTAAATCTCGTCAACTAGTCACATGCAAGAACAATGTTTGAGAATTGACAAATTGTATTTAGTAAGGACATAAACAATCTAATATATCACCTTCATTTTATACATAAAATGACATTCAAATACATAAAATATGAGAAGCATATATCATTAGAAAAAAGACAGTTCTTTGAATTCAAAAAGTCTATCTCTGGAAAACTCATTACGCTGTCCTTATTGTTTTTTTTTTTTTTCTTAGGCTGATAAAAAGAGTCATTTTATATGGTCATGGATCCTAGGACTGGCATTTGGAAACCAATGAGTCTTTTCCAGAATCACATTCTATGAGTCTTGCCTGTGTTTTCTGGGAGAGAGCATTTGGGCAATGCTGTCCTAGGCTTTTGTAAAATCCTGAGGCTAATGTCTAGGGTATTATTAATCCAGGGTGGGGAGGGGAAGAAGCACTCTGTGTTTGTTGTCTTCTAGGGACGCTAGCTGAGCTGCTTTTTGTGTCAGAGGGAATGCGTGTATGAGCACATGTGCCTTTGGAAACAGTGAGGAGCACTCAGATGGAACCTTTGTAACCCTGCTGGGATTATCATCTTTAGATCGAGCTTTACAATTAGAATGGTATGAATAACATAAATAAACTGATGGTGATTTACCTTGTCTTTTTATTTCATTTCCTGGAGTTTTATGACTTGAATTTTGTGAAAATCTCTATTATCAGTCGGCGGGTAGTCCACCCATCTAAAATTATATGTTGATTGTCTGAGAAATAATTTTTCCCCAAGGAAAACAAGCATTGACATAGCACTGATTTAATTGTTAAACCATTCTGCTTCTTTTCCCATAGCTTTGTGGCCACGGGTAGGTAGCCTTTCTGTGTTCTGAGGGCACTCAATAACATTGAACTAGTCGTACTGTCTGTGTGAATCAGGCTACACTTGAGTGTGAAAGCTTGCTGGATGGGGCTCAGTTTTCTGCTTTGTGTATGGGAGGATGATAAAACCAGGCAGTTATTTCCTGGCGGCATGGATGAGAGCCTCCTTCTGCTCTGTCAGGATTCTCTGACGTCACTGAGCTCACTAACAAAGTATATCTACTGTAGAAGTTTCTTATTAGCTGAAGCCAGAATTTCTTCTGCAAAGTCGTAGTATGTATAGTGGTATAATAATAAACGTTCCTTAAGAGAAACTAGAAAGCACCTTGGATTATTGCTGTTAGTACATGTTAGTCCTCTGAGCTTTGGACTTTTTCTGGTCAGTCTGTTTTGGCAGGCAAATGGCCAAAGTTAGTCTTGACTCATAGGCACAGTGCAGTGGGGAGAAGTTGGGTAAGAGACATGTCTCCCTTTGTTTAAAGTCACACAGGAGGCTTAAAAGTCATCCTTTCATGTTTCTACTAGGTTACTCTTCCCCTCAAAGAAGGATGTTAAGTTCATTAAGTGGACATTTTATTCTACTTTCCTCCAATTGAATGTTATATATAATTAAGCTTATTGTCTTTTTTTTTTTTAAAGTTTTGTCTTGGTAATGGATTAGCTTTAAAAAATAGCCTCTTTGGTGAAGACAGGACCCTTTAAAGGCTGGAAAACAAAGAAAAGGGACATGTAAGAGATGGAGAAAGTGGCAGCCTAGAAAATGATGTGTATTTGTTCAGCCAAGACCTCTAACCTCTGCTCTTGTGTTGTGTACTTCCTTCTTCCTAGAAACAGAAATGCAGTTTCACTCAAATTAGAACTCTTAAAAATTTTTATCCTGCAAATCCCTAGGCCTTAAATGATGAGACCATCTAATTTTAGCCACCCATAGCACACATTTTAATCCATAAAAAAAATCTATCCATGCTCCCAACTTTTCACAATCATTTACTAAGTGTAGGGGGCATCTTTCCAAATATTTCTCTCCATTCTTATCATAATTACATAACCTAGGTCCTCATAACTTCTTGACTGGACTCAGGCATGATCCTCCTAGTTTGCTTCATCAACCTCGATCTCTTTCCCTTACAGTTTATGTGTTTGTTTTTGGATTTATATTTCCTCCACCCCTATCATATCATCGTCTTCCCTAAATTAACTGGTATCCAGTGCATTAAGTCTCAACTCTAATACCTGGCTTCTCCATGATGGGTCTCCTCCACATGCACTTACTGAGAATCAACAATGCATCACGCATGGTGCTAGGACCTGGATATAGGATACAAGCCTTGGCAGGGTGCAGTGGCTCACACCTGTAATCCCAGGAGGATTACTTTGGGAGGCTGAGGCAGGCAGATCACCTGAGCTCAGGAGTTTGAGACCAGCCTGGTCAACATGATGAAATTCCATCTCTACTAAAAGACACAAATTAGGGGGGTGTGGTGGTAGGCACCTGTATTCCCAGGTTTCCCTCCCGGGTTCAAGCAATTCTCCTGCCTCAGCCTCCTGAGTAGCTGGGATTAGAGGTGCCCACCACCATGCCTGGCTAATTTATATATATTTTTTAGTAGAGATGGGGTTTCACCATGTTGGCCAGGCTGGTCTTGAACTCCTGACCTCAGGTGATCCACCCACCTTGGCCTCCCAAAGTTCTAGGGTTACAGGCATGAGCTACTGCACCTGGCCAGCAACTACTGTTCTACTTTCTGTCTCTATGACTACTCTAGCCATATGAGTGGAAACATACAATATTTGCCCTTTTGTGACTGGCTTCTTTCACTCAGCATAATGTCTTCAAGGTTCATCTATGTTATAGCATAGAAAGACTCGTCTATGTTGCAGAATTCCCTTCCTTTTCAAGACTGAATAATAATCCATTGTATGCACTACCTTCTATTTATCCATTCACCTGTGAACATGGATGTACACATACCTGTTTGAGTACCTGCCTTCGCTTTTTTGGGGGTGATTTTAAAGTTTTGAAAGATTTTTCAGGCCAGAAGTGATGGCTCACATCTGTAATCCCAGCAATCTGGGAGGCCAAGGCAGAAGGATCACTTGAGCCCAGGAGTTTGAGACTAGCCTGGGCAACATAGTGAAACCTCGTCTCTGCTACGAATTTGGTATGAAATTATTGTCTCATTTATTGCTGATATCATTTTATAATGCTATTGAACACCTACTAAGTGGTATAGAATAGGCACTTCATGTATAGCAACAACCATAGCCACTAACACTTAATGAGTGCTTACTATGTACTAGGCACTGTTCTGAAGGCCTTACATGTAGTAACACGACTAATCCTGAGAATGACTTCATGAAATGAACACTTATCCCCAGAGGATAAAATGGAGGCACTGGGCAGCTGTGCAATGTGCCCAAAAACACATGGGTTGTAAGAGGCACGTTTCATCAACTCTCATGGCAACCCAGGAAGACAAATATTACCATTTTTATTTATTCAGATGAGAAAATTATTATCAGAGAAACTAAGTGTCTTGTCTGATACCACACAGTTGAGAAACAGCAGAGTTCAAACGTACCCTTGCTTCACCAGACTCCAGTTCCCACGCTCTTGCCCCTGCCGAGTATCTTTATTTCATTTTATTTCTTCTACTAGATCACACACTCTTGAGAGAAGAAAACTTCCTTCTGATTGCTGCACATTTCTAAGCACATAGCCAATGATCATTAAATATCTGATTTCTCGTAGTTAGGTTAATAAGTGGATGAATGTATAGAGTTCAGGGAAAGGACAGCATACTTCTGAATGGAGACTTAAGGACTTTGAGGACAGGGAAATGGAAAGAAATGATTTAAAATAATCCTTTAACAAAGAAATCAGTGCTCAATTCTTATTGTTTTTCCAAGTCTGTGTGTCATAATACATGGAATGTTAAATATGCTGCATTCCATGCAAAAGAACTATTGATTATTCACAAGAATTATATTGCTCTTGTGAATTATTAAAATTTGCTAATGAGATGACAAGCAGACCAAAACTCCCATCAGACTGCTGTTTCTGTCCTGCCATGGATGGACGTTTTCTGTGAAGAGGGGAGGCCTTTGTGGGGAGTCAGGCTGGGAGGGGATGGCTGACAGGGCAAGTCAGTGTGTGGATGGATGGCCCCAGTGGGAGGAGGGCACACGTGAATTGAGAAGTAGGATCCATTCATTATATAAAAATAAACAATAAGCAACTTTTGAAACGCGGTGCTGTATTTCCTTCTGGGATTCAAATGACTACACAAACCACTTGAGCTTCATTTTTATGGTTTATGAAGCTCAAGGGAATTATACACTCATAATTTATAGTTGCTGGTTCCACATAGTGTTTATGGCTCCGTATGCTATGTATGATGATATCGTGTGCATGCCTGTACACAGTGTTTAATTGATGACCTAGAGATTATCCTTGGTCTGACTTATTGATGTCTGTGTGTTGGAAAGCATGTGCTCACATGCTGAAGAATAAGAGCAATTTGGGCTGAGACCAGCAGCCTTGGAATTGCAGAGCTGATTTTTGGGATTCTGCATGTGCTGTGACCTTTCCAGCTCATCCTCTAAGCTTTTGCAAAAAGTGAAACAATTAAAAGTTAAATTAGATTTTGAATCCCTTTGATTCTGTTTCTTTCTATATTTTTTGGAAAGTGTAATGGACATAAAAGTTGCAATTGATTTTTTTGAGCTACTCTTTCAGAAGCAATTAGCTTTTTCCTTTCCTGCAGCTGGGGGCGAGTCTCCTGTAGTGGACCCCTGCAAGGTTGTCTTTTGGGATGTGAAGAGAAGAGGGAAGATCAGGGACGCAGGTTGTAATTTCATTAAGTTTTTTCCTTAGAGTAGTTCTTGTTAGAAGGAGATTTTAGAATGTAAAAGTAGAAAATGACTTAATTAGATTGAGTTCAGTCGTTTTCAAACTTTTGAAAATCCACATATCTCTTCTTTACAGGTGTATGTAGAGGTCAAGAGATGAAACAGATAAAATAGTAGCCACTTTAGTCTCTGGTCAGTTGACTGGCAGTGTGGTGCAGTGGTTAAAAGACTAAACTGTGGTGTCAGGCTGATTGGGTTCTGGTCCCGAGTTTTTTCTCCTTATGGAACTAGGCAAGTCATTTAACCTCCTTGTGAATCAATTTATCCATCTTATGTTGGTGATTATAATAATAGAAGCTACGTCATAGGGTTTTCCTGAGCATTAAAGGAAGGACTTGATATAAGTTAGCTTCGAATAATGTTTTGGATGTGGTGCTTTCTATCAGCTAGTGCTATTATTATTTGACCTACTTAAGGACCCAGCAAAGCAGCTTGAAAACTTCTGAATTATTCAAATACTTATTGAATACCTACTATGTGCTGGGCACAGTTCTAAGTGCTGGTGACATGGTGTGAACAAAACACAGTCTCTATTTTTTTTTTTCTCTTATAGTCCTGTGCTCTAGCCCAGAGGTTGGCAAACTTTTTCTGTAAAGGGCCAGATGGTAAATATTTTAGGCTTTGTGAACCATAGGGGGCTCTATCACCACTTCCCAGCTCTGCTGCTGGAGCACTTAAGCAGTTGTAAACAATATGTAAATGAGTAGACATGATTGTGTTCTAACAAAATTTTATTTACAAAACCAGGAAATGGTAGGGATTTGGCCTGAGTGCAGAGGTTTGCCTCTTGGTCTAACCTTACCATTATTCTTATAAAAAAGACAACCGAGGCTCAGATCACATAATAGTGGCAAAATCCACATGGGAATCCTGTTTCAGACATCCTGTGTAGTACCATCTCCATTCTACCATGCTGTCTGATGTGCAGGCTTTGCTAGGGCCTTGGCCTGTTTCCCATCTTGTTTCTCAAGTTGTACAGTGAGTGAGCTGGGTGGAAGAGGGAGAGTTGAGGAGTCCTATCAGCAGATCCCGTGATCTGCTTGCTTTCTTATTCTAATTCTCCAGTGTGCTAGAGAGTAGGAAGGAGTGTGTGCATTTAGGGACAGAACATGAGGTGAGGATGGGGGAGAGATCATGCATGGTTTGTTTAGCCCAAGTGCAGTGAGGAGCCATTGTAGTCTGAACAGATCGACACCATGCTCAAGAGAATAGGCTTATTCTAGTTGCTCTTGAGAGTGGAGTACAGATGCAGACTTGTTAGGAGGCCATTGTAGGGATCCAGATGAGAGGTGATGTTGGCTCAGGCCACACCATGGTGATAGTGATGTATAGAGGAAGGGATAGAGGACAGACCCTGGATATGTATTTTAAATGTAGCACCAATAAGCATTTCTGTTGGATTGAAGGTGAAGTATGAAGAATGAGGGGAGTCAAGGATGACTGTCTGCTCATAGGGTTCACAGTGTTCCCATGCTAATCACGTAGCTGAAGAACCTTCTTTGAAGTATGGGAGAACGAAGAGGAGTGACTTGTTCCAGGTCCCAGCAGCAAGGAAAGGCTGCACCTGGTCTAGAAGGCACAGCTGTACCTATCTCCCTTTTCCATTTACCGTCCTTTGCTTTTTTGAGTTAATCTTCTTGCTTCTCTGAGTCCACAGAGCTATGTGCCTGCCATGGTTTGAATGTGTGCTCCCAAAACCATGCGCTGAACATGGAATCCCCCTGCAACACTGTTGGGATGTGGGGTCTAATGGGAGGTGTGTAGGCCATGAGGGCTCTGCCTTCAGGAATAAATTAACGCTGATTATAAAAGGGCTTGAGGCTGGGAGTTTGATCTCCTGCTCTCTCTTCCTCTTTTACCTTCTGCCATGGGATGAAGCAACAGAAGGTCCCCATCAGATGCCAGCCCCTTAATTTTGGACTTCACAGCTCCAGAACTGTGAGTCAATACATTTCTATTCATTATCAATTACCCAGCTGGTGTCACTCTGTTATAGCAACATAAAATGGGTTTGACAATGTTCTTCCACCCCTGATCCTTGCCACATCATCCTGTTTTTACTTACCCTTGTCACAAAATTTCCCATTCTGTTCTATAATTGCCTGTTTTCTGTCTCCTCCACTAGGGGAACTCTTTGAGGACTCCTAGCATAATGCTTGACACATAGTACATGTTTAATAAATATTTGCTGTATGAAGAAATAACCAAAGTTTTTCAAATTGCCTTTCTTCTCTCAATTACAGTCATTCTATAAAATCTCATTGTTGTTCCTTTACAGTTTTTCTTTTTTCACCAAACTTCTGTTTGGCGTCTTCTTTATATATTTTTTTTTCTCTTAGACTCTTACTTGGGTTTACTTCATGTTTTCTACTTAAGAATTCCTCCAGAGCCTGTCATAGCGAAGGGAAAAGTCCTTTGATTTTCATTTTAAATTACATCCATTAAACAGTAACACAAAAAGTAGTGAGGCATTTGATATTTTAAATCTCTCTTTTCACTTTCTTTTAGTTCCTCAACAGGTCTCTCGGGGGGCATATACAATCAGAGCTTCTTGAACTTATATGCACCCCGAGGACTGGATGGAGTTGCAGTGGTGTGGCTCCTACCTGAATGTGTGGAGTGCAGCTGGAAAATGTGGGGTCTATGCGTGCCCAGTGCAATGCATTTGCCTAAACCCACTCTTCTCTTTTGGCATTACTCTTAGTTGAGAATTTGCTGTAAAAAACACCAGGTGTCAGCAATCTAGGCAACCATGCCCCGACTAAATCTTCTCAGGATGAGGGTGCACCTGCTGGAAGCATCTTCTAGAACTGCTAGTTGCTGAAGCTGCAAATTCACATAACCCTTGCTTTTAGCTAAATTATGGCTCTGTGTCCCGCAAGCTATAAAAAGACAGAATCAGGCTAGAGGACATAAGGGATAAAATATCTACTTGTTACTCTGACCTGAAAGATATATTTTTATTCTTATTTATTCTCTTGCATATTAGCTTTTGGGAGGTATGAGTCTTTTCCTTGTCTTAAGAAGGACTGTGAGCTAGAATTTGATGCTTTGTTGTCATATTTTTGACCTTATGATCATAACATCATTCTTCTCAATTCAGTGAGAAAATAATAGATAATACTTATCAGCCTGGCATTGTTCTGAGTATTCCACATGTCTCTTATTTAATCCTCACAGTAATTCTAAGATAGGTGCCATTATTATTCCCATTTTACAGATGAGGAATGAAGTTAAGTAACTGATCCTGTGATGGGTAATTTTATGTGTCAACTTGACTGTGCAAAGGAATACTCAGATTTCAGGTAAAACTTTATTTCTGGGTGTGTTTGAGAGGGTATCTCTGGAAGACATTAGTATTTGCACTGCTAGACTGAGTACAGATCACCCTCACCATTGTGGGCAGGCATCCTCCAATCTGTTGAAGGCCCCAATAGAAATAGAAAAGGGAGATGAAACCAGGTACGGTGGCTCACACATGTAATATTAGCACTTTGGGAGGCTGAGGCGGGTAGATCACGAGGTCAGGAGATCGAGACCATCCTGGCTAATATGGTGAAACCTCATCTCCACTAAAAATACAAAAAAAATTAGCCGGGCATGGTGACATGTGCTTGTAGTCCCAGCTACTTGGGAGGCTGAGGCAGGAGAATCGCTTGAACCCAGGAGGCTGATGTTTCAGTGAGCCGAGATCGCCTCACTGCATTTCAGCCTGGGTGACACAGTGGAAAAAAAAAAAAGGCAGAGGAAGGGGGAAATTTACTCTCTGCCTGAGCTGGGACAGCCATCTTGCCATCTTCTCCTGCTCTTAGACATCCTGGTTTTCGGGCCTTTGGGCGTGGACACTGTGAGTTTCACCATTGGCTCCCCTGGTGCTCAGGCCTTTGGGCTTGGAATTACACTACTGGCATTTCTGGTTCTCCAGATTGCAGACAGCAGATCCTGGGACTTCTCTATCTCCATCATCCTGTGAGCCATTCCCTCATAATAAATCTCTTTCTATAAATCTACATATATCCTATTGATTCTGCTTCTCTGGAGAACCCTGACTACTTCAGGCCCCGTAATAATATCTCTACATCCCAGGGCATAATCATTGTCATCAAATGGTATTTGTACATCTATGGTACTGTGCTACCTTACATTCCATTATTACTTATAAATATTTTAAATTATGAGTCTTTTGTGAATACAGACTAAATCTCAAAAAGCCTTAACGTTGGCCAGGTGCAGTGGCTCGCACCTGTAATGCCACATTTTGGGAGGCCAAAGTGGGTAGGATTTCTTGAGCTCAGGAGTTCGAGACCAGCCTGGGCAACATAGTGAAACATTGTCTCTACTAAAAATTAAAAAAGAAAATCAGCCAGATGTGGTAGTTCATGCCTGTAGTTCCAGCTACTCAAGACACTGAGGTGGGACTATTTGCTTGAGCCTGAGAGATTGAGGCTGCAGTGAGCCGTGATCATGCCACTGCACTGCAGCCTGGGCAACAGAGTAAGACCCTGTTTCACACGCACACAAAAGCCTTAAGGTTAATTTGTGTTTAATATGGCACATAATATTTTATAAAAATTCTCAGCATTTATATGCCACTGTAGCATTCACAAAGTGCTTTTATAGGCAATATCTCTCTTAATTTTAGTGTTCTGTTGACACTCAACCTATTCTGAGAATCATACTGGTCATCTTAAGCGAAGAGAAATCTCTTGTCCTTCCTTTTATTTTTTAATTTCTCCCAATTCCCACCTTCCCCACATCTATTGCTTTAGAATATTCAAATAATTTCATATCACTTACTCCATGTAATCCTTAAACCAGTCATCTGAGGTAAATGTTTATTTTTTCCATTTGCTACTGAAGAAGTTAAGACTTAGAGAAATGATGTGACCATTGGTGGGATGAAGCAGAAGGATAAGTCAGAAAGATTGAAGGTGTGGGATGGACTCAACCTACTGCCGCTAGCTTTGAAGATAAAGGGGCCACAAATCAGATAATATGGCTTCTAGAAGCTAAGAACAACCTCTGAATTCTGCCAACCACCAGATGAACCTAGAAGCATATTCTCTCCTAGAACCTCTAGAAAGGAATCCACCCCTGCTGACAGCTTGATTTCAGCACTCTAAGACTCTTACCAGAAGATCATCTAAGCAACGTTGTGCCTGGACTCCTGATCCATGGACATTGTAAGATAATAAATTTATTGTTTTAAGCCACTAAGTTAGTGGTATTTGTGACAGTGGAAATAGAAAGAGTGTAACCACAAAGCTGTTCAGTGGTGATGCAGGTGATGGCTGATTCCACACTGTTTCCACTGGCTGCCTGGGACAGCATCCTGTGCTGTGGTCTTCTAAGGGAGGCAGGGGCATCAACTCCAAGGTTGCACCAGATGATCCGTCGAGATAAAAAAATATATATGTAATCTCAACTTTTAAACTTATAGTTCTTTTAAAGTTTTGGGATGTAATTAATGTGTTAGCACAGTAGAATATTATGTAATTTGCACATAGCATGTTTTCCATTTTTCCATTTTTTTTTTTTTTTACTAATAGGATTGCATGATCAAAGTCATGATCAAATGACTGACTGTTCACAGTGACCTAGAGGAGAGCAGAGCATGGAGTCGGCATGCTAGAGTGGAAAGCTCACTGTGTTTGGAGTTGGAACCACAGATTTTTTTTCCATCTGTGATGATAATTGGTATGGTGGCTTTGGCTAAGCCACTTGATATCTTTGGCTTGAATTTCCTTATGGAGCTTGAGGTAGGCATCATGTATGTTCCCTGAGCTTTCCTTGAGAATGTGGAGATGCCACATGGACCTCTAAATCATTAACTACCATCTCTGAACCATATCTCTGTTCTGAACCTCTGTTCACGTCTTTGCTATTCCCCCAGCATCCTAACTTGGAAACCTCACACCCGTATCCAAACAGTTGCCAAGCTCTGTTGGGTCTACCTCTATCAAGTCAGTAGAATTGATGTTGCTCTCTGTTTTCCTATGGCTGAGGATTTAGTTCAGGTCATCGTGGGCAGGCTTGGATGATAGGTATAGCTTTTTAACTCCTCTCCGTAACTCTCACCTCCACACTGCTGCTGGTTATCTGTCCAAAACATAAGCTGAAATATTTTTTCTAATGAAAACTCCCTTTACCTTTACACCACTTTTAGCAAGGCCCTGTGGAACCTTACCCTTTTCATCATTACATTCTGTCTAAGGAACAAGATGTGCACTTGGTGGCGGTGATCTTGTGTTACCTCTGGAGTACACGAGTGTGTTGGTGGTGGTGCACTAACGCCTGGGTAAGGCAGCCCCCAGCACTGAGGTTACTCAGAACAACTGGTCAGAGATTGAAGGGGACTAGAATATCACTCCCTGGGACCATTAATTTCTGCTTCCTTTCCACTTTTCACCTCTTTTTTTTTTTTTTTGAGATGGAGTTTCGCTCTGGTTACCCAGGCTGGAGCGCAATGGCACGATCTCAGCTCACCGCAACCTCCGCCTCCTGGGTTCAGGCAATTCTCCTGCCTCAGCCTCCTGAGTAGCTGGGATTACAGGCACACACCACCATGCCCAGCTAATTTTTTGTAGTTTTAGTAGAGACGGGGTTTCACCATGTTGACCAGGATGGTCTCGATCTCTTGACCTCGTGATCCACCTGCCTCGGCCTCCCAAAGTGCTGGGATTACAGGCGTGAGCCACCGTGCCTGGCCCACTTTTCACCTCTTAAACATTCCATTTTTATCAGCACTTCCACCAAGGCGTACACAGGAGGAAAGAAAGCAAAGCCTTGAGGATTTGCAGTAATCCACAGAAGGACTCTGGAGAAATTCTCTCTGTGAAGTTACTGGGAGATACCATGGATATAAGCTTTGGTTTCCAACTACATGATTTATAGGCCTGTTATCCATTAGGTTATTAAGCTATCACATAGTGTATTTAAAAGGAGTGTCTTAATAGTTATCTTTGTGACTTCTGAAATACAGGAGCATAATCTATGTCACCATTTTATTTACCACCCAAAAGTGTATTTAAATGTTAATTTATTTTCATTTAATATGTAGGATCCAATCAGCTATTCCCTTTTTCATTTCTTCCCATTCTTTAGGAAAAACCTTTATTCATTAAATTAAAAAAAAAACATTTCTATAACCCTTATCGAGTATCAGGCATTGTTCTAAGAACTTTGCAAATTTTAACTCATCTACCTCTGTGAGGTAGCTACTATTATAATTAGCCCCATTTTGCAGATGAGAAAACCAAGGCACCGGAAAGTGAAGTAACTTGTCCACACAGCTGGTTTGTCTTTCAGGTCAGATCTTATGTTACAGACCTGATCTCATTGCTCTCTGTTGGTCTCTCTCTTTCTGGTCTTCTTTGCGTCTCATGACCTTGTATAAGTATGCTGGGTCTAGCATATAGTCTTCTCTGTTCTTCACTTGTTTGTTCCCAATGGGAACAGTATTATGTTATGAATATATTTCCGAGTGGCAGAATTCTAATAGCCACAATTTCCTTAACAGTGGGAACTGATACATTTTAATGCAAAGGCCTATTTTCCTCCCCTTCCTCTGTGCTTCCCGGGGTGTCTTCCCCATCTCTGTTGGGAGAACCACCACCCATCCTTGCGTTCAGGCTACTCTGTCTCTCTTGGGAAGATACCGCTCATCCCCGTTTTAAGGCCTACTAGCTTGGAATTTTTCCTGACTCCTCTCTTGCTCCCGTAATTCACATCTCTTCTCTGCAGATCCCGTCAGTTCTACCTTCCTAGCCTGCCCTGATTCAAACAATTTCTCTTCTCCTTTTCTAATCCCAGGCAGGTCCATACCACAATTGCTTCTTGCCTGGACCACTACAAGAGCCTCCTTTTGGTCTCTTCCTCTCTCGCTCCTTCCAGTATGTTCTCCGCAGGCAACCAGAGCGATCATGCCATTGCTCTTACTCACCTCCGGCAGCTTTCTGTCACCTTCAGGACACAGCCTGGGGTCTCACTGTGGTCTCTAAGGCCTCTCATAGCCAGGTCCATGGCTGCCTCCCCCTCATAGCCAGGTCCATGGCTGCCTCCCCATTGCCGGTCCTTCATCCCTCCCCTGCCTGCTGTCTCATGTCCACTGGCCTCCTCCCTCCTGCTACAGCCTCACTCCCAGCCACCTCCCACCTCAGAGACTCCCTGTTCACCTGTTCTCCTGCAGCCTGGAATACTCTTCTCCCAGAACTGCCCATGGCTGCTCCTCCTTATTCTTCAAGTCTCTGCTAGCTTCTAACACTGTTTGTTTTCCTTCAAGGCACCTGACTTTTTTGCTAGACATTTATTTGGTTTTCTGTTGTCTGTCTAGACTATAAGCTCCATGACATCAGGAATTCAGCACCTAAAAAAAACAGCTGCACATATTAAGGCTTTGTTAAATATTTGGAATCAATGAATGAATGCATTTTTTTTTTTTTGAGACTAAGTCTTACTCTTGTCCCCCAGGCTGGAGTTCAATGGTGCTATCTCAGCTCACTGCAACCTCTGCCTCCTGGGTTCAAGAGATTCTCCTGCCTCAGCCTCCTGAGTAGCTGAGATTATAGGCACCTGCTACCATGCCTGGCTAATTTTTGTATTTTTAGTAGAGACAGAGTTTCACCATGTTGGCCAGGTAGGTCTCAAACTCCTGACCTCAGGTGATCCACCTACCTTGGCTTCCCAAAGTGCTAGGATTACAGGCATGAGCCACGGCACCTGGCCGATTGAATGCATTTTTTAAGAATTAAAAATGAATATGGGAGAAGGCAGTTGATATTTCCAAAAAAACTTCTGGTGAGAGAAGCAAGGGAGCTGGAAGGCAGTATCTAGGAGTGAGACCCTTCCCTGGGTAGCAAAAGGAAATTTACCTCCCTCAGGAAACAAAGCAAGCCTGAGTTGAGGGAGCCTTCCCTGCCTTGTTCTGTCTTACCCAGTTCCGTCTTACCCACCTCTTGCCTGCCTGTGGGACTCCTAGTCTATGGGTTGGAGGCTTAGGGGAAAGAACCTGATTGGCCATCACTGAGCAGAGCAGCGCTGCTTTTTTGCAGTTCCACTCTGCAAAGGGTCTCACCAGGAAAGGGCTTACAGGACCTTGGTGCATGGGATGAATTTCCCTCCCTGGGATGGGTTAGCAGGCACTGAGAGCCTATTTGTCACTTGGAACCAAAGTCTTTTCAGAGAAACTTAATACTTTGGTTGAATAGCAGAGCCTTTCTCAGGGAAACTCTCCAAGGAGTTTCTGCTAGGCCTCCCAGGGTAGAGCAGTGATTTGTAGCAGTTTTTGGCCTCTTTATATTCTAGTTTCATCTCCTCATTGATTTTGCCATTTGCGGCTTATAATGGAACTGAGGATAGCAGGTGCAGACAGAGAAGTTACTAGACTCTCCTCCTGTCTTGAGGCTGACGCACTCCTGGGTAATCAGAAAAATGGGTATTTGCTTCCCTCACTCTTCTCCGGGTTTCACCAAGTTGGGGTCACCTGGAAGATGGACATCAATTCTGTGGATTGTTTCATATTGTACAATGAGAAAACAGATGAAAGGATTAGGACCACCTCCAAGCATAAAATCTTGAAAGAGAATATGTTATAGATTGTGGCAATTTACACCTTGTAGGAGTTTCAGGAACACACTGCTAATACAGGAGGAAGAATATATTTTGTTAAGACATGTTCCCTTCACCCAGGTCTTAGGGGGCAATGAAATGTTTACTGTAGCTTGATTATGATGCTGGTGTCATTAGGAATGCCAGTAGGTATTTGCTTTAAGAAAACCCAAGGTAAATATGATAGCATCTCCTGCATATAGAGGTCAGTCTGGAAGATTTCAGCTTTGATCGGAAACACAAAGTGAAAAAGGCCTTGGAGACACAAAGCATTGTCCCTGCATTAAAGCCAAGCTCCTTAGCTCTTCCTAGGATCTTCACTGATTCCCATTTAGTATTCTATTTTCAGCCTTTCCAGTTGTCTTGTTTCCCAGCCCAGAGAAGCTAAGAAGCAGCAAACTGGAAGAGGGCAGAGGAGGTTGCAAGTCGGAATCGCTCTGATGGAAGAGAGAAATGACAGCTGACAGCCTGACAGCTAGGGAGGTGACAGTAAAGCTTTCACCAGAAATGAAGGGCTGCTGCCACTAGCTTGGAATTGTCGGATTTGTCTGCAAGGCCAGGACAGACTCAGTGGGGACTGTCTGCCGATGCGACACACAGAAAGGGACAGTAGAGGCTGTGGCTTAAACTGGGAGGATGTTAATCTCTAAAAGTTGTTTATGAATTTGCCACGTTAAAGAACTCTGCCTGGGGAAGAAGCCAGGATAGGGAAACTGGGTAAATATTGTTTGACTTAAACTGGATGCTGGAAGACCAAAAGATATGGTTTCCAATGTAGGTGGGCATGAATGCTAGTAAGTAGATCAAGGTGATTATGGGTGGCTGGGTTGTTTAGAAACTAAATTAGGAGGGTTTGGGGCTTGCACAGTGGCTCATGCCTGTATGCCTGTCATCCCAGCACTTTGGGAGGCTAAGACAGGAGAATCACTTGAGTCCAGGAGTTCAAGACCAGTCTGGGCAACATAGAGAGACCCTGTCCCTACAGTTATAAAAAAAAGAGTTTGGGTTTTTGTGGCAGGGTTTTTTTTTTATATAGCTATTAAAAAAATTTTGGCATAGACTAGTACTTTCAACATGGAGAATATACCCTCTAGGAAGAGCACATGATAATCTTAGGTAAGTGATATGTATAGTGTTTAGTGCCTTTTTATACAAATGTAGAAAAAAAATTAAGCTTTAGTTAAATAAAAATTGACAGTAGCATTTGCATGAAACTTATAAATAAATATACATATATTTGGGGGTGTGCTCAACTGAAGTACTAAATAAACAGTGTTTGGAAATGACTGGCCTATAGGATAATATAGCCTGATCCAATAACCTGCATGAATTCTTTCAATTTTCTTCTTCCAACTTTATGTGCAAATGTATCTGTATCTATAACCTTGTTTTCCCCCTTCATTCCTTTTCTCTGGAAAAGATGTGTTTTAATGGAAGGGGTGGCCTGTTGCCCTCCTTCTGAGGGTGGTTCCTCCCCTTGCATTCAGGGTCCCAGCCCCACCAGTTTAATTTTGAAGCCTTACTTCTTAAATCTGTTCTCTCTCCCTCACTTGCATGTTAACCGCTTTTTGGCTCAACGTATGAATAGTTTCACAACTCTTGCATCTTAAGAAACACTCTCCAACTCTCATGCTGAATCTCTTGTCCTTTTCTCCCACAACACCCTGCCAAGTTTTTGCAAGTGGAGCCCGAGCTCCCTGTCTACACTCTCTCCCTTCCTTTCACTTCTCTTTCCTGCAAACCGAGCTCTGCCTTCTAAGGTCCCTTCCTGTGTGGCATCTGCAGGCAGTCCCCACTGAGTCTGTCCTGGTCTTGCAGACGAACCCCACAATTCCAAGCTAGTGGCAGCAGCTCTGTATTTTTGGTGAAAGCTTTGCTGTCACCTACCTAGCTGTCAGCCTGTCAGCTGTCATTTCTCTCTTCCATCGGAAGATTTCCAAACACTCAGATTTGCATGGAAGCTGCCCTGACTTTAGTGCTCTGGCTCTAATGACCAACAATCACCTAATGCCAAATCTGGAGCACACTTTCTACTGTTCCTTTTAGTCAACCTCTCTTTGGTGTCTTGACCATTCCTTTTTTTTTTTTTTTTTTTTTTTTTTTTTTTTTTTCTACCTTATTTGAAGAGGTAGAAGCAAATTTAAC
>NW_016107424.1:3902138-3939316 GCF_001604975.1 Cebus imitator | reverse complement strand
AAAAAAAAAAAAAAAAAAAGGAAAATGTCATCTTTGATCTAAACTGGTTCCTCCCCCTATATTTCTCTATCTTGATAAAGGCCAGCACCATCTGCCCTATCACCTACCTGAGAGTGAGACTCAGCTCTCCACTAGTCAGCTAGTGAAAGGCACTCTTCACTTCTGTCACTGTGTTTTTGATTTCTAGCATTTCCTTTAGATTCTTTCTTAGAGTTTCCATCCCTCTACTTATATTGTCCATCTCATCTTGCATATTGCCTACCCACTTTTTCTCTTAGAGCCCTTAACAGAGTTCTTGTATGAAATAAATTCCTTGTATGATAATTTCAACATCTGTGTCATATCTGGGTATGAATCTGATGATGGCCTTTTCTCTATAGACTGTGTGTTTTTTCTTGCCTTTGGCATGCCCTGGAATGTTTTGTTGAAAGCTGGACACATTATATTGGGTAATAGGAAGTGTGGTAAATAGGCCTTTAGTGGGAGAATTTATGTTAATCTGGCAAGGAGTTGGGCTGTGTTTAGTGTTTATTTTAGTTGCAGATGCCAGAGGATCCGTTTTCTCTAGTGTCCTTGTTTCTGTCCTGTCTCTTGGCTTTGAGGCTTCCCTATACAGTTCCTTGGAGACAGCCTGGGTCTTGCACTTCTTTCAGCTCTAATCGGTGGTTATTACACTGGAGCTTGTTGGTGTGGTGGTAGGGTATGGGGAAAGGAAGGGGAGCATTCTACAATCTTCTGATTAGGTCTCAGTATTTTGGGGTCTCGTGTCTTGAGGCTGTGGCCTTCACGTGTGTTTCTATCCCTCCTCCTGTGGCATAGCATTTCCTACCTTGTCCTTGGTCAATCCCTGGCTGCAGCTTTCCCAATCTATTTCCTTGAAGCCCTTGATGACTATGGGATTGCTTTTTCATCTTAAGTGAGAGGGAAAGGCTGGAGGGAGCCGGAGTGAGGAGAATTCCTTTCCTCCAGGTGAGATAAGGGTTTGGAATTATACACAGGTGAAGTCTTTCCCCTGGAGAATAGGCCTTTGTTTTGGAGAAGGCTCTGGGTGGGCTTCACGGCAGTTACTCTTCCCTTCCCTGTGCCAGGGACAGGAGGAGATCTTGCTCAGATCCTCACTGTGAAAACCTGGTGGGTTTCTGAAAGGGATCAGAAAGGAAAAGTCCAAGACAGTGTGACCGCCCCCCTGCCCCCCGCCCCTGCAAGACAGTGGCCCCCAGGAATTTCTCACTCTTACACTAGTTCACACTCAGCTTCCAGCAATTCATCGAAGTTACCATTTTGGTGTTTCTACCAGTTTCCCTGCTAGTACAGCTGCTGCTCTAAGTAAACAGTTCTTGGTTGTTGTATCTTTGGGATGTAACCATTTTTCCAGGTTTTGGGATTGTTGTTTGGTCTGCTGCCTTAGTTCTGTGATAGGTCCAACAAAAGTTGTTGATTTTCAGTTTGTCTAGCTTTTTCTTGTTTTAAGACTAGGAGTGGTGGCTTCCAAGATCTTTACGTGTCAGAGCCGAGATCTAAGTCTGCTTCAACTCCCAGTCGCATGTCTTCCATATCCAAATCCTATTGTGTCTATTTCCAAAATATGTCTTGAGACATCCTCGGGTTTAGTTCAGGGCATGGCGAGTTTTTGTCAGGATCATTGCAGTGGTTTCTTGACCATTCTCCTCATCTGCAGTAATATGCTTGTTGAGGGGATCCTCTAGGTCTTGTCTTAGGACTGTCCAGCCCCCTTAGTATACATATGGCATCCTGCTACTGCCCCTGTCCTTTAGTCCCTTACAATCTAGCAGAAAAGACAATGTTGTGAATGTGTTTTATAAGATTTTAATTGCTCTAATTTCCATTGCTTTAATTAAATGATCTCTTTAAACCAGAACATGTTTAAAGATGAAAACAGATCAAAGAGGAATAAAATTCAGGTAGAACAAATTTTAATATATGGCCTTTCTATTTATTGTTGTGAAATACATGTTTCTTTGTGATCACATGGACATACCCATAATATTTTGTATTGCATATGGGAAGGGACTGGATCGAAATATCTTTAATTTGAGTCACGATTGCAATAAAGTTATGGGGCCTGTGATGTGACACACATTTTGTCTGAACACACATGAAGCTGGACATGGGTAAGCTGAAGGCCCGTGGCATAGGCATTTGACCTATTTGCGACCTCAGGCACTCTTAATTCACTTCCAAAGACCAAATGAAGTGATAACCATAATGTGTCAACAGTCCAGAATTTAGCTGGCCCTGGAGATGCTGCATTAGTGTCCTATGGGCAAAGTCTAAATTAGATGGCAGTCAGGTATGTACACAGGATCGGTCATTACTGCGGGCAGATGTGCACAGCTAATGGTTGGCAGTGGGGATTGCTGCAGGGGGAATTCCCTGATAAAAATGAGTTAAAATGAGACAATGGATTATCCAGAAGGGTGCTTTTCCACAGACTACACTTTTATTGGTGAAAGCAATCAAAGGAAAAAAATTGAGCCATTAAAAAAGAGAGCTGCTATAATGTATTTATTTAATATTATTGGCATAGCACACAACTGTGTGCATATATATGAATTTATTTCTCTTAGTATGAGTAAACTAAAGAAAATAATGCTTACATTCTTTTCCAAATAAATGTAGATGGGAGGCTGGTACATTAAAGCAATCTAGAAACATAATGTACAGAGGCAGAGGGACTACTTGCAAAAGAGTGAAATCTTTATGCATATAATCCAAACTGCCCATGATCTCATTACACTACAGAGAGCTTGCAAGCTTAGCTCCCAAATCACAAAGAAAAATCAGCGCACAAGTGACCTGTGTATTAGCATCTCTGCAAATCTCAGGCAGAAGCTGAGATTTATATACACTTTACACACCCCTGAGGAAATACCCATTTTATGCCATTGATAGGCCAGATATATTTTCCTCTGTGAAATGTGATCAGAATGTAGTTAGAAGAAAATATACTGTGTATTCAAAAATAAATAGATGGTATTCTTTAAAACTCCTTGGTAATTTAGCATGGGCAGCAGTATCAAATTAGTGGAGTGGTATGGAAGGGTTATTAGTGTGTGATTGGGCCTGTGTGGTTATGTTTGCTGCAGTGTACTGATTTACTTGTAGAGCTGAATAGAAAATTTCACATGTCCAAAAAATCGTTTTCTCTGAATATGATTACTAATGTGATAAGATGTCTCACGTTAGATAGTGTGATTCCTTAAAAATGCCAATGTGGATTTGAGTCTCTTTTTTTTTTTTCTGAACCAATTTTATATGGAGGGAAAGAAATAAAGATGGCTTTCAGGAACAAATACACATATTTCTAATAGAACTTGCTAGAGTAATCACACAAACTGCTATTATTCTACTGGGTCTGTCCGTGCATTTTACTGTAACAAAGTGATTAATGTGCTTCAGAATTTGAACTTATGGACTCAACTATTTTAGTGTCATATCATTAAAATACACAAAAACCTGACAAATCTAATTTCTATGTAATCCCAAGTGAAAAATTATATGTGTATTTATAATGCTTAGGCATTTGAATGGATTGTGTGACATAAGCATGGACAGTTATATACAGGAACATGAATAAAACATTTTAAAATGCATAAACAAGGCAGACACCAGCCAAAATAATTGTATATGTGCATGATGAATTAGGATGAAAATTCATTCTTTAATCTTTTCTAGACTTTGGATCACAATATTTTATATAAGACTAAATACTTTATGGGAAATATCTGGGAAAAAAGGCATAATCTATAACCTGTGAACTACAAGGATTTTAATCCTTAGTTTTATGCGAACCAAAAAGATGAGTAAAACATTGTTAGTGTTTTTAAACCTCTCTGAAGAGGTCCAAAGAGAGGATGGATTAGTGACAATGTATTTAAAGACAGGATTAACAAGGGTTGCTCCTCAATTGAAGGCATTAGAAGCCAAATGTACAAAGAAGTGTATTCTCACAAGTGGATTTGGGTATAATTTGGGACTATTGATGGGTCCCAAGGAACCAGTAACCCATAGCTTTGCTCTGGTATTTGTCAAAATCTTACAGAATTGAAAAATACCTAGAGAAAGAGAAAGTTTGTAGGTGCTCACTAAGGATTAAAACAAGATATGTGACTGTTTAAATGGCCCCAAATTTGTTGATACTCCACCCATTGAGAGGAGGGGTCTGTGATCCTTGCCTTTGAATCTAGGTGGGTGTATGACTGCTTCAGCCCTTTAGATGCAATGGAAGTGGTGCCACTTGGTCAAAAAAGGCCATGCAGCTTTCATTCAGTTCTCTTGGGATGCTCACTCTGGAATAAAACAGCTGCCATGTAAGGAAATCCTGTCGCCATGAGACTGCCAGGCTGGAGAGGCACATATAGGTGACGAGTTGACAGGCAGCATTTACTGCCAGCTGTTAGTGAGCCAACATGGACATCCAGTTGAGCCTCCAGATGGCTGCGCTATGCATTTTTGCAAAGACCCAGGCATTGAGGTGCACAGACAAGCCATACTGTTTTCCTTATCCAAATTTCAACCCATAGAAGGGTGAGAATAGGCCGAGAGCTGTGGCTCATGCCTGTAATCCCATCACTTTGGGAGGCTGAGGTGGGCGGATCATGAGGTCAGGAATTTGAGACCAGCCTGACCAACATGATGAAACTTTGTCTCTACTAAAAGTACAGAAATTAGCCAGACATAGTGGTGGGTGCCTGCCAGCTACTCAGGAGGCTGAGGCAGGAGAATCATTTGAACCTGGGAGGTGGAGGTTGCAGTGAGCCGAGATGGCGCCACTGCACTCCAGCCTGGGTGACAAGAGTGAGACTCTATCAAAAAAAAAAAAAAAAAAAAAGAAAAGAAAGAAAAAAATTAAAATATTAGGTCATCTTATTCTTTCCTCCTAGATTTGCAAATTTTGTGGACTTTAACCCTAGTGGTACATGCATAGCTTCAGCAGGTTCTGATCAAACCGTGAAAGTCTGGGACATAAGAGTGAACAAATTACTACAGCATTATCAAGGTAACAGTTTTCCTAACAAAAAATTCAGTTACTGAATAAACTCCTCTGGGAAAGACTGATTCTCCTTGTTGGTATGGTTTGTCTCTCTTACTTGGGGTCGTGGGCTGCCTTGGAACATGTTAGAGAATAGTATAATTAGCTCCCCTCAACAACAGGGCCTCAGAAGCTCAAGGAAAGCAGGAAGTGAAGAGACCTTAAAAATGTTGTGAGGGCTAAAAAAGAAAAAGAAGTTGCTATAAGATTTTCAAATTCTGGTTATCAGCATTGTGTGAGAAGTCAGGAACAGAAATGACTCTGAATCCTGAATCACAGGAAGTTATGTGAGCACAAATAGGTGTTATAATTGATAGAAAACAACTACCTGCTATGCCTATGTATCGAACTAAAAGAGAGGTGAATTTTCGGCCGGGCACGGTGGCTCACGCCTGTAATCCCAGTACTTTGGGAGGCCGAGGCGGGAGGATCACGAGGTCAAGAGATCGAGACCATCCTGGTCAACATGGTGAAACCCTGTCTCTACTAAAAATACAAAAAATCAGCTGGACATGGTGGCACATGCCTGTAATCCCAGCTACTCAGGANAAAAAGGAGGGTGAGAATAATAAAGCTTGTTATTTTACGTTGCTAAGTTTTGGGGTATTTGGTTTGTAACAGTAGTGAGTTGGGCAAAGCAATATTTCCTCAACTTATTTTTTAATAATTATCACTTGGGGACCATTTTAAAAGCAAATTCCTGTATTTCACCCATGGAAGTTATTGACTTAATAATCTTTCCTTTCCCTTTCTCCTCCCCCTTCACCTCCCCTCCCCTCCTTCCCCTCCCCTCCCCTTGCCTTCTTCTTTCGTATTCCATGTACCGCTCTATGGAGAAATCTGTTCTTAACAAACAGTATGGAAAATTAACTATAAGAAAATGACTCTAAGAGGCCACATGATTTGTTGGCTAATTTTGATCTATGAATTTTTCATGACAAACATGTTTCTTTGATTACTTGGAATGGGCCCACGGGCCCATTGTTTTCCTTATTTTATGATTGTGCAACACACTGCTTAAGCGGATATCTATCTTTCTAGTCCCACTTGTGAAAGAGCAGCAAACAAGACAAGCGCACTCTCATTTAGCAATTAATCAGAGTAGTGAGAGGGAGGCTGGTGAGGCTTGGAATAGGCGGGGAGTTTTGTGGAGCAAGTGGCCCTGGAATAAGGCCTTTGACACTGACAGCATTGGAGCTGGCTTAGGGGAGAAGGAAGAGGTCGCAGGTGGCAGATGGCAGCAGGGCAGTAGAAAGTGGGTGGAGAGGCTGCTTGGTCAGATACTTGGTGGTAGGGCAGAGATGCCCGGTAGGATCCATCAGACAGAACCAGGAGATGTCTTCTCTCCTGAATTTCCAGCTTTCATCATAGCTCTAGGGGTACTTTATTGCACTTGTGTATTGTTACTGTGCTCTCTAATAACAGCAGCAAACTAAGCCATCTTTTACTGTTTTCTGTGTGTGCATTGCCCTCGTTTTGCCCACGTGTGTCTCTTGCCTTTCTAGTGCAAAAATAATGTCTTACTCTTCTTTATTCTGTGATTAGCTTGGTGCCTGGCACATGGTGGCCATGTGTATTAATCTTTGTGAAGTAATAAGAGAAAATAATAAGAGATCATATTTAGGGGACACTTGCTGAGCACCAGACCATGTGCTAGGCACTTTAAATGGATTCTTCTATTTAACTGTAACAGTAACTCTATCAAGCGTTCAGGTCTTTATTCCCATTTTACTGAATGGGGAATGAGGCTGATTGGCTACTTGCCCAAAGTCATGCAGATGCCGAATAGTGGTCCCTGCATTCTGATCTAGACAGTTGGATTTCAGAACTTGACTAAATGAATTAATGAATCTGTGAAAGAGAATGCATTGTCTGTCACTCTTGACTCCTCCATCGACTCCTTCTGCCTGGGACACTCCTTTTGCCCTTCCTTCCTTAGCTAACACCAACTCATCTTGCACTGCTCTTTCCATGTGGGGGTCTATAATGACAGGGCCCGAGCTGTCCTCTCTCCTTCCCTTCCCTCTCTACCTCCTCTTTCATTGCTCACAATGAAGTTGAAATTACCGGTTTCATGTCTCCCCTTCTATCTAGACTGTAAGCATCATGACGGAAGGGCTCATGTCTGCCTTATCACCTCACCACAGCTCCCCCAGCTGCCAGCATGGGGGCAGTACATGGCTGCTCTCAGTACAGTGTTTCTGATTACTATTCTTTATTTGTATAGTGCATGCTACATGCTAACAGGGTGGTATGTTGAATATTCTGGTGCACACAGTGTTAAATACTGGGGCTACAGAAATGAGGAAGCCACACTGTTGATTTCCAGAGAGCTCGATGTTTGTCTGGGAGACTGACAAGGAGACAAATAAATGTTAGGCCTCTGAATGGAGGCTGATGTGGGGAAATTGTCAGAAAATGCTGGCAAGATGAGGAGATTCTTGAGCTGCCCTTGCAAGATAAGTACAGGTTAGTCAGGTGAGTGTGGAAAGCAGGGATTGGAAGGGTACTCCAGGCAGAAGGAACAGTGTAGGTGAAGGTTCAGGGGTGTGAAAGGACAAAGTATGCTCATGTGATGGCATGAAGATTGGTGATGCTGGGGCCAGCACAGGACATTAATCTACCAGCAGCAATGGGGACAGGCCATGAAGGACTTGGCCAGATGTGATGAGATTTGAACTCCCTCCTTAAGGAAATGGGAGTATCCTTGGATAGCACTCATTCAACCAATATTTAGAATAGGTTCTTATGAAGAGGCTTGAGTAATATGTGGGGGTGCTCTAGGAGGTCACACTGACTGGCAGCACCTCCAGCATTTGGTGGAGGACAGAAATTGTGCTAAATGTGCTGCAGTGCATGGAACAATTCAACACAATATGCCGTGAGAACCCCACTTGAGAAACACTGCATAAACTCCCTAACTAACTAAAAGCTTGAAGGAAAGCCTTCAAATATTTACAGGGCCCAAGTAGTGAATACTTTTATATATTTACCAAATCTTATTAATAAGGGAAGAAAATATTTTCTCTTGATCCCTTTTAAGTGTCAGACTTACAGGGAATAATTTATTTAAGGGTTGATTCTACAGAAACCTAAAATGGTAGCATTTTTAACTTTTGGATCTGAATCAGGGATATTTTAATCTTCTAGTTCTTTATGCAATTTATTCATTTATTCTTGTGGTCATTCATTTGGTTAACAAATATTTATTGAACACTTTTTGTGGGCAAAGCCCTGTTCTAGGCTTAGTAGACACAACATGAACAAGATAAGCCATGATTCTGTCCTCGTGCAAGAGGGAGTTTACAACCCCAAGGTTCCAAAAGGGTATAAAACAGGAGACAGATAATTGCTTCTTCTTTTTTGCAGGCCAGAATTATTTATGTGAGATTTCTGAAAATATAAGTAGGGCCACATTTCTTCATAACTAGACAAGCTTGTATCCCCATGGGTGTATGCATTGTCCGTGCCTTACAACAGAGGTAGATGCAGACAGTGTCATTACTGCCAATAGTGAACACATACGTTGGACCGTTTGGGGGCTAGAGGAATTGAGGATTTATTTAAAACTGGGAGAACAAGAGTTGGCACCTACAGGAAATCTTGCCACTCTAGTTATATTAACTGTCACAAATATTTCAGTATAAAACCCATGGCTAAAAGGACACTAGCATTGACATAACTGGTTGCAAATAAGGCAAAATCCGAAGGCTGCCAAGAATCCTTTCGAAGCAGACTTGGTTTCACTTTATTTCTCTTCATTTTTTCCACACACCTCTTTGCTGGGGCAGCCAGGCAGGAAGCAGAAATATACATAGGGTGTTCATTGTTATATCATCATCATTATTATTTTACGTATTTTTTGTGTTTGTGGTACTTCAGTTAATGTTCTTCTTAATTTGATGGACCAGAAGAAAGAGAGCTGAGATAGTTTCCTAACCACAAGCTCGATGTAATTGAGGGAGAGACCAAGGGAAATATTTCCTACTTATAACTAAAGCCAAAGACGTGATAAAAGATAAAGAGATGCCATGGGTAAACAAAAGTTAGCCACAGTTAATTACACCGAGTGCTTGCTGCTGTGGCAGATAATTTGTTGAGCTATGACCCATTTTGTCTTTCCTGTGCAGGGGGCCACTTTTGGGTCCACCTGCCTCAGGGAAAGCTTGGACCAGAAGGGAACTTCTCTTCTTGTCTTTGGTGAAAGCCTTAACTTGTTGAGATGATTATATAAAAGTGGCCTTGCTCTCAGGACAGAGATGTAAGAGGACAGGTAAAAGAAGGAATAACAGGAGAGAGATGGGATCCTCCAAGACTCACCAGATTTTGGAGTAGTGGTTAGCTGTTCTCTGTTCCCATATAGTGGCAGAGCTTCAGAGGGGAATGGAAATATGGAAAGCTAGATCTTAAGCACAGAGTTTGCCAGTCAAGGCAAAGATTTCATTATCTATTTTGACACAAGACCACTGAGGTCAATGTCCTCTATGAACAAAGTGAGCCTGGGCTGTAAAAAACCAGCTGTCATCAGAGGGATGGAAAACTGGAAACCTATCTCTACTTTCTGGATACCATGTAAGTCTCTCAGGTTTCTGTAAGATTCTAGAGAGAGTAAGGTGTCAAGAACTGTGAAGGATCTGAGAGCTTACCCTACCTACAAACTGATAAGTTAACTTATGACTGTTTCATAAATCTGGCAGATATGAGACTCTTGGGCTAGAGATGGATGGTAGTTTATTACTTGCAGAAATACTAGCAGCCAGAGTATTAGCATTTTTGCACTGATTCCTGGGCCTCAGTGCCCATAGGGTGATATGAATAGGGCTGGAAGATGCCTGCACATGTAATAGGCTGCATGACGGAGAGGACCTCTGAGCTTAGGGATCGCCAATATTGTATCATAGGCAGTCAGTATGCTTGCCCTTTGCTCTGAAGGAGACACCATTGCGACCTTTCAAGGCTGTTTGCTACGGAAATATTTTTGAAAAGACCATCTGAGACAAAGGACAGTCATCAGTGCCTCACAAAATGTACGGAAACCCAAATGATCCATGGAGAATGATCTCCCAACAGAAGGGAGCTTCAACACCGACTGAAGTTGAAATCCTGCCATGGAATAGGGACTTGAAATCAGATTTAGGTTGTTTTAAAGAAAATAAAGAAATGTGACATTTCTTAAAAGTAGAATCCGTGGAATAAGTGTTATACTTACTTCAGGCTTCATGCGATTTATCTCACTTAAGAGCATGTACTTTGGAGTCAGCCAGATCTGAGCCCAAATAATGGTTACCACTTCCTGGACTAGTCATTTAACCCTTCAGCTTCTGTTTGTTCACCTGTGAAATGGTAATAATAATTTCTGCCTCAAATATGATTGAGGAATCAGTGAGGTGACGCATGAAACGAGCTTGGACAAGCTTGTCCCATCTGTGGCCCACAGGCCCCATGTGACTCAGGACAGCTTTGAATGCAATTACACAAATCTGTAAACATTCTTAAAACATCGCGAGATCATTATTGCATTTTTTGGTTTGTTTTTTAGCTTATCTGCTATTGTTAGTATATTTTATGTGTGGCCCAAAACAATTCTTTTTCCAATGTGGCTCAGGGAAGCCAAAAGATTGGACACCCCTGGCTTAGCATATTGTCTGGCATAGAGTAGGTGCAAAATATTTGGGAGCTATTCATATTATTTAAAAGCATAATAAATGTATATGGGAAATGTAATAAGTGTATGAGGGAAATAGGGCAATTGAAGATAGGGAAAGAGATTTGTTTTTCAAGTCTTCTGACTTATCTCTGAGATTCTCATTCTTTTGAATTGGATTCTCATTCTTTTCTTTCTTTGCCTCTTTTTTTTTTAAACTTCTCTTCCATTTTCTTTCTTTTTAAATTATACTTTAAGTTCTGGGGTACATGTGCAGATTGTGGGTGTTGAACAATGAGAACACATGGACACTGGGAGGGGAACATCATACACCAGGGCCTTTTGGAAAGCTTTCCCACTGGCCAATTTAGGTTGGAAAAAAATTCAAATTTTCCCACCAGTACCCCTTATGCTTTTCTCTGAGTTTATATATGATATAAAAACATTATTACTTTACATAGAAAATCGAGCCTAAAGAATAGGAAGGCCTCAAAATGCAGGTTGACCCGAAGGCAGACAATTAGAAGAATGGACCCAGGCTGGGGGCCAGCTAGCACCTTTCGGCAGGGCTTTCCAAAGACTGAGTATGCAGACAGGATGGGTTAAAGCATGATAAAATAGTGGCACCCTTGGCTGAAGTGGCAGAAGAAGGGCCCAAGCCAGCTGGAGGTTCCTCCCTGGATCAGTTGCCTCTGACTGGGAACAGTTGTACCATCAAGGACATTTTTTTTTTTTAGAGAGATGGGAGTTTCATTCTGTTGCCCTGCAGGCTGGAATGCAGTGGCACAATCACAGTTCACTGTAACCTGCAACTCCTGGGTTTAAGCGATCCTCCCGTCTCAACCTCCTCAGTAGCTGAGAGGACAGCCTCACATCACCATGCCTGGCTAATTAAAAAAAATTGTATATAGAGACAGGGTCCTGCTATGTTGCCCAGGCTGTCCTCAAACTCCTGGCCTTAAGTGATCCTCTTGCCTTGGTATCCCAAAGTGCTGGGATTATAGGAGTGAGCTACCATGCCTGGACCAGCAAGGACAAAAAATGTTTTTCATTCGTGCCATGATGTGAAAAAGGTTCTGAAGCTATGACTGAAGGATTGAGCACCTTAGGCCTATAATAGGCAGGACTGTTTATGAAGGAGGACAGTGATAGCGTAAAGTATCATTAAAAAGCTCAAACTATATTCAAGACTTATCATGTAGACAGTGTCATTACTGTCAAGAGTGAACACATACCTTGGACTGTTTGGGGACTAGGAGAATCAAGGATTTATTTAAAACTAGGAGAACAAGAGTTGGCACCTACAGCAAATTTTGCCCCTCTAGTTACATTAACTGTCACAGATATTTCAGTATAAAACCCATGGCTAAAAGGACACTAGCACTGACATAACTGGTTGCAAATAAGGCAAAATCCAAAGGCTGCCAAAGCAGGGCCAGCATAGATGAATTTCAGGATTCCAGAAAGACAACTTTATTGCCACAGAGTTGCCCAGATGGAACACACAGTGAATGGTGCCCCCTGGAGTTGTACAATGCAAGAGATCCTGTGTGGGGATCTAACTGTCAGGTCAGATGGAGCCTGGAGTTTGGAGGTAAAAATTCTACTCAAGCCATTGGGTTTGGGGGCTGGGACTTACCTCTGGGTTAGATACTGCCACAAGTTACAAGGCAGAAACCCATTCATCTGATAAACTCATTTATTGGCCAATGCCAGGGTGAACCTGGAAACCAGAATGAAGTCCTGCAAATGCCCGGGCTAGTGGCTTAAGGCTCCTTGTGCTCCCCCAATTTAGGGCAAGAGGGGAAGCCTGGTGTCAGACTGGAGCAGAGACAGATTTCAAAGTAAAGGCTTTCCTGGATTTAGGTTTGAAGAAAGACACCAGACAGAAAGCCAAGCTAACCACAAAACCACCCTCTCTTTAGGGCTCTGGCAATTTGTGCTTGTAGAGTCTAGAACTCATCAGCCAACCATTCCCCACTCCTGCATTTAGATAGCTTTGTTCCTTGCTGAAGTTCAAGAACATTTTGAGTCTGTTCTGCCACATCAGATTGCAGAATTTTTTAAAAAATTGAGTGGGTTAAGTAATAAGCTCAGATAATCATGCTCAGCCCTCATAACAACATTTGAATCATTTATTAATGCAGGGACATTAATCTGCTCTATTATAAATACAGGATGATTACCCAGAGGATGTGTGAAACTCTTTCTAAATGTCTTTTCTTTATTTAGTCCAAC
Source organism: Cebus imitator (assembly GCF_001604975.1). NCBI lineage: Eukaryota > Metazoa > Chordata > Mammalia > Primates > Cebidae > Cebus > Cebus imitator. The sequence goes on along the minus strand of NW_016107424.1, from coordinate 3,926,381 downwards.
ATAAGAACTAACATATGGTGCCTTTGCCATGGGTACATGTGGATGAGGTCAGTTATGAAGTAAGCAAAAACTGATAACCTGGGTGCTATTTTAAGGATCAATCAGCCATTAAGTACATTAAGGCCTTCTTCTATGACTAGAAAAAGGCTTTAGGGGTACAGGGACAAATGAAGTAAAAACTGTGGGCACCAGCCCCAAGGGATAGCAGGGGAAGGAAGGCTAAGCTATGGAGTCATTAGAGTAGGTGGGAACTTGGGAACGCATGGAAGTGAGTGAGACCCTCCAGCGTGGAGGAGCCTGGCAAGGTCACCTGCACACTGGCGGAAGCTGTGCACCTAAAAGAAAATACTTTTTTTTTTAAATCAGTTTTTGCTTCTTTTTTAAAAAAGTGCAGACGAGATCTTGCTATGTTGCCCAGGCTGGTGTTGAACTCCTGGCCTCAAGTGACCCTCCTGCCTTGGCCTTCCAAAGTGCTGGGATTACAGGCATGAGGCACCATACCTGCATCTGACTAAAGACAGTGGCTTACACCTCTGACCTGGAACTTCAGGTTAAGGATTCTTAAACAATATTGAAGGGTTTCATCCAATGTAAGGTAAGTGATTGTGAAAAGAGGTACTTTTGGGCTTCATATATGTGTGTGTATACGTATACATACAGTATATATATATATATATACACACACACACATATATACATATATATATACACACGCATATGTGTGTGTATATATATATGTATATATACACTTTTGGGCTTCATATATATGTGTATATATATATAAACACATATATACACATATAGACATATATATGTGTGTGTGTATATATATAGTCTTGTGTATATATATGTATGTGTATATGTATATAGTCTCTCTCTCTCTACATACACACACACACACACACACACACACACACACACACACATATATATATATATATATATATATATATATATATATATATATGGTCTTGCTCTGTTGCCCAGGCTGCAGTGCAGTGGTGTATTCTTGGCTCACTGCAACCTCTGTCTCCTGGGTTCAAATGATTCTCCTGCCTCAGCCTCCCTAGTAGCTGGGACTATAGGCATGCACCACCACACCCTGCTAATTTTTGTATTTTTAGTAGAGACGGTGTTTCACGATGTTGACCAGGCTGGTCTTGAACTCCTGACCTCAGGTGATCCACCAACTTTGGCCTCCCAAAGTGCTGAGATTACAGGCATGAACCACGGCACCTGGCCTGGGCTTCTTTCTTTTAAAAAACAAACAAAAAATAGCAGCAACAAAAAGAAGGTGAATCTTTGGTTAACTGAGTTTTGATGTGATTTGAGAAAGAAAGAATGATAGATCTAAGATCCATGGTAAGAATTGTAACATTTCTTATCTTTTAAGCTTCCTGTGTTTTATTTTTTAAGATTTTTCTTCTCCTTAGTGATTATCAGTATGCTTTAGGGGGAGAGACACACTTCAGGAGATTGGGGCTGGTGGCTTGCTACTAACAGGAATTCTAACAATAAGTGTTCAGCTGTTGGCTGTGCTGGACTTCTCTCTGTCACTCCAAAGCTCTGCCTCGCACCTTTGTATGTTAGTGACAATTTGTGGGAGGGTAAAAAGGAAACTGGAGCCACATCTCACACTGGTGTGGATGTGGGCTAGAGGGAAGAGAATGGAGGTGGAAAGATGCAAAACAGAGACAGCGAAAACTACTGAAAGCAGAAAATCAAAGCAAAAGGGAACCAGGGAAACAGAATTCTTCAGAGAGTCCTGAGATAGTGGGGATGATGTTAAATCATGCTTGAGCATTATTATTATTATTATTTGAAATGGAGTCTCGCTCTGTCATCAGGCTTGAGTTGCAGTGGCTCAATCTTGGCTCACTGCAATCTCCGCCTCTGGGTTCAAGTGATTCTTCTGCCTCAGCCTCCTGAGCAGCTGGGTAAGAAGGGTCACTGAAGCCTCTCAGAAGAGATTTGGCTTCATTTTGATTTTAGAGCATGAGATGGATTTGGCTAGGCCAGGAGGAGAAATATTTAAGTATAGTTCCCATCCTAAGTATTTCCTATGTGCCAGACCTGTGCTATTTTACACGTTATTCTATTTAATCCTTGGAAGGCTTATTTAACAGCTAAGCAAAATGAGGTTGAGAGAGAGAAGTCCATTTTCTGACAGGTGGTAGGGCTGCGTTTCATATCTAAGAACCTCTGGCGCCCATGAGTGTTTTTAGTTGCTACACCCTATGGTCTCTGTAGTCCAGACCATGTGGTTTTGCACGGGGGGAAAAATACTGCCCCCCCTCCGCCACCGCCGGGAAGGCATTTTGAAAGGGGGAAGGTGGGGGGAAGTTTGGGGTTGTCATGTGAATTTGGGGTACTCTCAGCATTTAGTGGGAAAGATTCAGGGTGCAAAACATTCCGCAACATGAAGGCACTCCTGTGCTGTGAAGAATTGCCCCAAATGCTGATGGTTGAGGAGCACTGCAGGGAACGGCGTGAGGGTAGTAGGTTAGGTGACTGCAAATGGGAATCACCAGCAGCAGGTCCAGGGGAGGGCAGAATGGAGACTTGTCTGGTTAATGCACAGATTCGCTCTGGGGAGAAATGGTTTTTTTTGCTTCTCAAACATTCCACTTCCTTTCCCTCTGCTGCTGGTTGTTCCCTTAAGCTGGCTTTTCTTTGCATAGCTCATTCTAGTCCTTCAGGTTTTAGAGCAAATATAATCTCCTCAAGTAGATCTTTTCGAACCATGAGGCAGTTTGTTTCATTATTCTTGTTTTAGTTATCCAATGCTATATAAAATTGCCCCCAAATTCAGCAGCTTAAAACAACAAGATCTATTGTAGCACATTTTCTGTGTGACAGGAATCTGGGATCTAATAGTTCAACTCAGGATCTCTCCTGAGGGTGTAGTCAAGTGGTCATCTGGGCTTGGGTCATCTGAAAGAATGGTGGATCCACTTCTCAGACTGTTCATATGGTTGTTGGCCACACTGGCCTCTCCAGAGGGTCTGAATGTCCTCATAACATGACATTTGGCTTCTCCCTCAGAGTGGGACAGAACATGACAGTGACCAAAATGGAAACCATGGTATCTTCTATAACCAAATTTTGAACATAACACATCATCACTTTCACTATATTTTATTAGCCAGTCAGACCAACTCTACAAGGTGGGTCACCGACTGTGGTCACCAACTCTCCAAGATGGCCCCAGTGCTCCTGCCTCCAGATATCCATGCCCTTCCCAAGGGTGGAGCACTGGAGCCATCTTGGAGAGCTGGTGACTAAGTCCTGCTTATTTTCTTCATAGCACTTATCCCAAACTTGAAGTCTCTTGCTTATTTGTTTACTTGTTGATTATTGATCTCTTACACACTAGAATGAGAGCTATACTGGGGCAGAGATCTTGATCTCGCTCACTCCTGAATCTCCAGCTCCTAGAAGAGTGTCTGACACAAGAAGTATTGTTGAAACAATAAATACATGAGTGAATCAAATGGTAAAGTATAGGAAGTTACTAACCAGCCTCCATTTCTGTCTAAATTTATTTATTTTTATCACATTTGTTTGTGAATTGTGGGCAAGTTGACTTATAAAATCACACACTAGACAAAGAGGCAGGAACATGAAATACATGTTTTGTTTGATTTTTTTTAACTCGATAAACGATGTAAAAATAATTACCTATTTTACATCGTTTATTTTTAGTCTTTCTTTTGCATTCTACCGAATATAGGCTCTAATAATCAGAATAGCCTGATATAGTACACCATAGTTTTAAAATTGCTTTCACATTTCTATACTTCATTTGATCTTAATGATGCCTCACTTAAATTGATAGAACTTAAATTTGTAGATGAGATATCAGAGGCTTGGAGAGGTCAGTGACTTGCCAAAGGATACACGTAGCAGGTAACACAGAAACCTAAACAAAGCTTCTGTCACCAAATCAAGGACATTGTCCCTGAGCCCAGGCTGCCTTTGCTTAATGCTTTACATAAAACCTCTCTCATAATTTTTAATAATCTTACATAAAATGTTGTTCTCAGAATAGCTATTTTGAGAAAAACTTATTTTCTTTCATATGCGTATGGACTGTTCCTTGCACACCAGAAAAATTGTATTAACTTACCATTATGGCATGGGCTTTGGATTGTTTATTTAATTAGTTATCATTTTTCACTGCCTGCTATATACCAGCACAGTTTTAGGTGCTGCGTATAAAAACAGTGAATAAGATATGTACCTTGATTTTTTTTTTTTTTTTTGAGATGAACTTTTGTTCTTGTTGCCTAGGCTGGAGTGCAATGGTGCAACCTTGGTTCACTGCAACCTCTGCCTCCCGGGTTCAAGCAATTCTCCCTTCTCAGCCTCCTGAGTAGCTGGAACTATAGGCGTGCACCACCTCGCCCAGCTAATTTTTTGTATTTTTAGTAGAGAGGGAGTTTCACCATGTTGGCCAGGCTGGCCTCAAACTCCTGACCTCAGGTGATCTGCCCACTTCAGCCTCCCAAAGTGCCACTTGATTTTAAAGAAGGACATTTCTTGTATTTTCTTTTCCTAATTCTACATGGAAGTTAGGTGTTGTTAGGACTTTATGAAAACTATAGAAATGTTTAAAGAAGAAAATCAAATCACTTATAAACTAAAACTCAAGCATTAACTACTAACAATTTGGCATATTTTTCCCCAGTGTTTCGTGTGCATGTATATGTACTACCCTATAATGCTGTCATGTAAGAAAAAAACACAGGTTTATTCTACATTTCATTAAATCTGACATAGCCCCTAACCTACTTGGTTTTTGGTTGGCTGGTTGCTCCCATGAGGTTGTAAAGGACCCAAAGAGCTTATGCCATCTGAGAATATTGGTAAGGCTTCTGATTTCTAGCCCACTATGGCCACAGCCCTCAAGGACTGTTCAATGATGGAGGCTCCCAGGTGTTATGGCCCACCAGGGACTGGTGTTCAGGCCTCAGGTCTCAATGAGTCATGCCCAGACACATGAAAGAGAGCCAGGGAGCAGCAGCTTATGCCTAAACTCCTCCATCTCCCCAGGCTTCAGGAATCTAACTCTTTCCCTGAGTCTGGGCCATCTCCCCCCATGACCCTTAAATCATCCCTATCCTATAAAGATTCAGCTTGTTCACTCTTGCTATGACTGAAACATTAAAGATGTTAATACCTTTTTCTAAAGGGATTTTTACTGATACTTAAAATTGTACATACTTGTGGGGTACATGTGATGTTTTGTCACATGCATAGAATGTGTCATGATCAAGTCAGGGCATTTGGGGTATTCATCACCTTGAGTATTTAGCATTTCTATGTGTTGGGAAGAGTTCAAGTCCTCTCTTCTAGCTACTTTGAAATACATAATACATTGTTGTTGCCTATAGTCACCCTCCTCTACTGTTGAACATTAGAACTCATATTTTCTATCTAACCATATGTTTGTACCCATTGACCAACCTCTTTTCTCTCCGCTTCCACCCACACACCCTTCATAGCCTTTGTATCTATCATTGTACTCTCTACCTCCATGCGTTAACTCCTTTTTGGAGCTATAGAGTCTATAATCTCACAGCCTCACTGTTCTTCAATGAGAGGTGGAGAGGGATAAATTATATTTCCATCCTCTTTCTAATGATTACTCAGCAGAAATGAAGAGCAGTTGCTATTAGTTTATTAATTATGCATGCTACTTTCTATATTTCTTTTTACTTATATTTAAATTTAAACTATACTGAATATAGTTTTGTATCCTGCTTTTTAACCCAATGTTAAATAATGGCCAACATGGCGAAACTCCGTCTCTACTAAAAATACAAAAAATTAGCTGGGCATTGTGGCGCATGCCTGTAGTTCCAGATTATTAAATATTTTATGAGAAACATGTTTTTCCTACTTTTTGATGTTATAAAAAGTTCTGAAATCAGCATTTTTGAACATAAATCTTTGTCTAAGCCTTATGATCAGTTTTAATTTAATTTATTTAAATTTTATTTTAGGTTCAGGGGTACATGTGAAGGTTTGTTACATAAACTCGTGACATGGGGGTGTGTTGTAGGTTATTTCATCACCCAGCTATTAAGCTCAGTTCCCAATATTTAACTCTTTTCTGCCCCCTCCTTCCTCCCACCCTCTATCCTCAAGTAGACCCCAATGTTTGTTGTTCCCTTCTTTGTGTTCGTGGGTTCTTATCATTCAGTTTCCACTTATAAGTGAAAATATGTGGTATTGGTTTTCTGTTCTTGCATTACTTTGCTGAGTATAATGGCTTCCAGCTCCATTCATGTCCCTTGAAGAGACATGATCTTGTTCCTTTTTATGGCTGTATAGCATTTCATGATATAAATGTACCACATTTTCTTTATCCAATCTGTCATTGGTGAGCATTTAGGTTGATTTCACATCTTCACTATTGTGAAGACTGCTGCAATGAACATTTGCGTGTATGTATACTTATGGTAGAATGATTTATATTTCTCTGTATATATACCTGGTAATGGATTGCCAGGGTGGATGGTAGTTCTGCTTTTAGCTCTTTGAGGAATTGCCATACCACTTTTCACAATGGTTGGATTAATTTACAGTCCCACCAACAATGTAAAAGTGTTCCTTTTTTTCCACAACCTCACCAGCATCTGTTTTTTTTTTTTTAAACTTTATATAATAACCATTCTGACTGGTGTAAGATGGTATCTCATTGTGGTTTTGATTTGCATTTCCCTAATGATCAGTAATGTTGAGCTTTTTTTCATATGTTTGTTGGCTGCATGCATGTCTTCTTTGCAGAAGTGTCTGTTCATGTCCTTTGTCCACTTTTTAATGAAGTTGTTTTTCTCTTGTACATTTGTTTGAGTTCTTATAGATGCTGGATATTAGAACTTTGTCAGATACATACTTTGCAAGTATTTTCTCCCCTTCTGTAGGTTGTCTGTTTACTCATGATCAGGTTTTAAAATATATGATGTGTTCTGCTCTTGAAGATTTCGGATCTGGTTTGGGAGTGAGAGTGGGACAGGGAGAAAATGAGAGAAGTAATTTTCTTGGAGGTGGTAGATTGGACAATGCAGAAAGAATACCAGGTACAAAGGTGACCCAAATGGGGCAGCCTAAGCAGTGTGATAGATTTACCAAGATATATTCAGACACACTCCCTTACGTCCTTTGACAGTCAATGGTATATGTTTTAGACCTGACCCTGAAAGAGTGGAAAAGGTCTTACTACTCGAAGTGTGGCCTCATACCAGCAGCATCAGCAACCTGGGAGTTGTTACAAATGCCAAATTTCAGAACCGATCTGAAACCTTGATAAACTGTAGATAGCATCACCCTTGTCACATCTAAGCCTTTCTGTTCTAACCAGCTGATAAGCCTGCATTTTTAGCTTACAGCCTAATTTCCCTTTCCATCAACTCAGAATCCATGTTTGAAAATGCATGAGCAGTTACTATTGTGATGATGACTATTATTACTATTACCTTGATTTTATGGTGTATATTTTCTTTTAAGAGCTGAGAAAGCTTAAGAAACATTACATATTATTAATCCTTACAATATTACTGTGAAATAGGTAGGTGGCAAATATAAACAAGTATCAATATTATGCTAAATCATACTTAAGTATACCGTGTGAAATTCTGAGTGATCTAATGAAAGCAATATCCTTTTGCTTCTGGTGAAGTATTTTAGTTCATATCTTTTATGGTAACTCTCTGAGGCTTGGAGACCTATTATGCTTTTCTCTATCTCTCTTGCCAGTATAAATAATGTTCCTTTGCATTTATGTAAAATTGGTTTAGGTATATTTTTGTTAAAATTCTAGGCCTGAAGGAGATTTTACAAATGTGACCTCAGCAATGCCTCTTTAGCACCACACATATGAGGAAAACAGAGGTACTTAGAATTATTAAATTGAATTGAAATCAAAGGCTAGACTTGAAACCAGTCAAATCTGGTTTGAGTCAAATCTGTCCTGAGATCAACTCATCTTTCTATCTTGCTGGTTACTCTGTCCCATTAGATCCAAATTTTAAGCCACTTGCCTTCATCGTCACCAGTTCTATGTATATTTTTTTAAAAACAACTAATCTTTAACATTTTAAATAAACTTTTTTAAAGGAAATTTTATATTACCACACAAATGGAAGACCAGTAAGTACTACTTGGTATAAAGTGAAGTAATGCTAAAAATAAACACATGAAACCAAACAATGTTATCAAGTTTTAGTCTGTAGACTTTCAGCCTTGAGGCTGGCTCTGTGTTAAGAATGAGGATTTAGCAAGTACTGCAGTGGTGTTAAAGATATATTGGCATCAAACTGAGACTGTCTTCTTGAGGCAATGAAGAGAATTAACAGAGTTACTAAGGGATTATGTTTCTGACTTTGTAATTTAGTGTTATTTAATGCCTACTTGTGTACTACCTAAAATCATTTCCTTTAACTCCCATAGTTTTGGACATTCTCAGCTGTAACCAGAGTGGTCTACCCACAATTCCTCCCAATTATTTCTACTTCTCCCACTAAATACTTCCTGCCCTGAACCTTTGTAAATCTTCTTCCACCTGATGAGACTTCTCTGCTAAATCCATCTGAACTTTTTCAGCCTTCAAGGTTGATCTTAAATTCCTCCTAAAGAAGTTCCTTAATTATCTGGGAAGGCAGGAATCTCGCTATCTTTTAAATTCCTTTTATAATATTTAGTTCATATTTATCATGTGCCAACTTAATGGTTGAGAATCCTGTGGGAGAACCTGGTGTGTTATTAGCAAGGTGGTAAGCTTTCTGAGGCCAACGTGGCATTTTGATCTCCATCTCAGCACAGTGCCTTGCCAGTAGCAGATGTAACTATTGCTTATTTGAGATAACAGTTCTCTGACCCTACTGCATTTGTGATTTGACTATCCACTGGTGCATGTGGTCTGTATCCACAGTAGATTGACATCTCTGAGAGTTCTCATTTGACCTTGTCTCTTGGTTCAGTGTCATTACAATAGAAGTAGAAACTTTCAGCAGCCTGTAAGTGAGAACAGTAAGTTCCAATTTATTTCTGCTTTGACCTGGAAGTTACGGTTTGTGCTATTTGTGACTGTGGACAATTTTAGTGACCTTAGAAAAGCCCTGTCTAACTCAGAGAAGGTAAATGAAATCAAATTGAAACTTAGGGTTTGGATTCAATCTAGTGGCTCATTCATCTAGAATTCATAGAAAGCATTCCTGGAAGAGGCAAGGAAACCACTTTAAACCACCTGACATGATTTTCACTATTTAAGCCATCAGATCATGCTTCTTTCTTCAGCGTGCAATATGTTTCATACTCTCCCTATCATGATATGATTGCTTTTCCGTTTAATCCTTCTCTTTGGGCTCTGTTTGTCAGGTTAATTAACTGTATTTGTTGCATATCCTAAAAGGTAATTGCTTCTTTGATTTGGAAGTGGTATTCCTCAACAGATCACCAAATTGACAAACACATTGTTGCCACTGCAATCTTGATATTCACTTGGGTGAAATTGAACATACCAAGATATTGTATAAATACTAATAAACTTTCTTTGTTCATAACCTTCTTTCCTGTTTGAAATCTTCTTTATGTTTGGTTACACTTCATAGGACTTTTAAGATACTTGATGACTGTCAGGAGTTTCTTTAGGAATAAACTCTTTCCGCAGAGGTCCTCTTTTCATCTGCGAAATTTTCAAAAACAGGTAGAGTACATTTTAAACAATATAAAAGATTAGTGTAAAAGACTGGAACTCACACAGGAACAAAGGATGTCTAATCTAAGCAAGTAAATCCATAGTTCCTTTTTCTTATTTTTAGTTAGTTGTTGAGATTATATTTTCATGGCCTTTATAAAATTGCCAGTATCTGTAGGAATGTAAAGGGTTAATCTGTTTCGTTTACTTAAATATTCCAAACCACGATAAAAACATTTTTGCACCTAAGAGGAAAGATTGTGGGTGAAAAACTGAAGATACATGATTTATCACTCCCCTCACAAATAAAATTTATTCATTGCATCCACCAGCCATCACACAGATGGTCAGAAAATTGGCTTTGTGTAGGGATGTGGATTCAGGCATGAATATTAATATGAGACAGATGTAAACGCATATTAATATGCATTTGCTTTGCATGGACTGACATTACAATATTTTCATTAAAGAAACTGTGTTTGAAAAAGAAAGTATAGGTCACCTTTTACAAAGCATAAAATTGTATAGTGGAATGTATTTGTTGGCTCTGGAAAACTGCCGTTGATAAGAAATGGAAATATTAATGTCGAATCTGTGGTTGAATGTTTACAACAGAGGCATCGGACCAGTTTTACTCCTCTGTATTAAAATTAAACGATATTTTTGAACTTTAGCCACACGGGGTACAGGCTGCCACTGGGCATCCTAGGAAGCAAAGCTCTCTTTGGATATGATATGTGGACAGGTATAAATTGCGAGCCTAAGACAAACTAAACTATCTAGAAAAATCCATTCACATCTAAGACACAAATTTTCAGTGTGAGGTTGCAGTGATGGCAGTGATTCATAAAAATATGAGATTTATGCAGGCACAGTACTTTGGGAGGTTTTTTTTTTCTTGGTGCGGGACAGCATTTACGCTGACATCAGCGCCAGCATCTGTGCTCTGTTAGTATCTGCTTATGGTAGCATTGTGCTTCCTTCCCAAGTGGAAGGAGAGAACGTGATATTGTAAAAAGCTATTCACATGCTTGCTGCTTTGTACTCACAAACCATTCACAGGGTGTTTTGCCACTAAAATATTGCTTACTGGAGAGAACAGCAGCTTTCTTCTGTTTGTGAATCCCTTTAAAACTGCTGTGTTGGCTCTTCAGACAAATTACATTCCAGCACATGAACGTGCAAGTTAATAATTATAAATGATCTGTTATTGATTATTCACTTCAGTGGCTTCACTAATCCTTACAGAACCTCTGTGAAGCTTCTCCATTCCATTCGCTAACCCTCATTTCTCCCCTCAGACCTCTTCATGCCTTTACAGCTGCTGCCCATTCAACAAATTCATCTGGAAGTCTAGCTATGTGTCCAAAAAAAGAGGCAGAATCTCCTACCCCTTGCATCCTCTAACTAGCATGGTCCAGTGTCATAAGCATAAACTCTGGAGCAAGGAAGCTTTGGGTTTAAATCCTGGCTTTGCTTCTAACTGGCCATGTGAGCTAGGCAAATAATTTTACATTTCTGAGACTCAGCTTCTTGCTGGGTAAACAAGGGGGTAGTTTTACCAGTTTCCATAGTTATCTTTATGTATCAAAAAGAAAATCTTACAGAAAAGTGATCAGTATGCTTGACATATAGCATGTTCTTAGTTTCTTTCCACAGTTTTCTATTTCTTTCTCTTCTACATCTCAGCTTTCTTTTCATTGTTTTCTATGTCTTCTTTTCTATTTCTGGCTCCCTAGGCCCTAAGCCTTCCAACTTGGAATGAATGACACCCTTGGGTTTGATGTAATTGGGATGCCATTTCTTCCATCACTCTCTTTACTCAGTTACTGTTCATTTCTGTTTCTTATTTATTTTGCCATCATAATTCTGTTTTAGCCTGTACTATACCTCTCCTGATCTTTTGTTACACAATGGTTTCATAACTGGCTTCCCCATGTCCTCATCTAAACCATGGGACAGGTTGACTTTCCCCAAGTATAGCACTGGTCAGGACTCTCCTTTACTTAAAAATCTTTCAGGGTTATAGGGTTACTCAAGTGAAGTTCTAATCCTTAGTTGGCAGGCAGGGTGTTGCTAAGCATCTAGTCTACTCCTTCAGGCCAGTGTCTGTCTTCTGGAGGCACAGCTTTAGGGCTGTAGCCAAGTATGCTTGTCCACTCTTTCCCAAACCTGTTCTTACCTTCCTGCCTTGGCCATTGCCTGGATTCCATCTGGGAGAGTGCATGCCTGCACATCCCCACCTGGTGAATTCCTACCCATTCAAATAATTCATCCTCCAGGAATTTGTTTTCTCTGCACACACATAGCATTTGGTTTTAGTCCAACAGAAGTGTGATGGCTAATTTTATGTGTCCTCTTGGCTGGGCCATGGGATGCCCGGATATCTGGTTAAAGATTATTTCTGGGTGTGTCTGAGAGGATATCTCTGGAAGATGTTACTATTTAAACTGGTGGCCTGAGTAAAGCAGTTTTCCCTTCCCAGTGTGGGTGAATATCGTCCAATCTGTTGAGGGCTTGAATAGCACAAAGAAGTATTCTGTCTGCCTGACTTTCTTGAGCTAGGACTTCAGTCTTCTCTGGCCCTCAGAAAGGAACACATACCATTGGCTTCCCTGGTTCCTAAGCCTTTAAACTTGGACGAAATGACACCATAGGGATTCCCAGGTCTGAAATGGCAGTACAGAGCACTTCCCAAGTCTCCATAATCATGTGAGCCAATCCCTCATAATAAAATCTTTCTTTCTTTATATCCTATTGGCTCTGTTTCTCTGGAGAATGCTGACAAATACAAAATACTTGTTGAAAAATTTGACAAGCACTTTCATAGCCCTCTAATTAATTCAACCTTTATTACAACTCAATCGTGCATCCATTCTATAGATGAGAAAACTGAGCTGCAGAAGGTAGGTACTTCCCTTGGTCACATAGCTGTTAGGTGGAAGATTCAAGATTCTAACCCAGGCGGTTAGTCTTGCTGCAGAATTGGTAATATTAGCCTTGTATGTTCTGAGCCTTGCTGCTTCTTAATTTCAAAATTTTAAATATTTCATGTGTCTTCCCACCAGTCTTGTTCCTATTAACATATTACTACAGCTCTCTACCAAGCCATCCATTAAACAAAAAAGAAAACACCAACAAGATATCTTTTGGCTGGATTATTGAATCATTTAGCTTTCTTTGACACGTTTGAGTCAGAAGATTAAAACCAATGTTTTTCTGAAAAGCGTTCTGGATGAACTATTTATGTCTATATATTCATATATATTTAATGCAATGCATATAAAATACAGTGTAAAATAATAACATATATGTATCAGATATTTCTTCATATATTTGCATATTATATGTTCTTCAAGGACTGAAATGATAAAATATTTTGACTCTGGTTCTGTAATTCTTATATATACTTTACACAAGTAGTTCCTCAACTGCAGATTTTTAACAAGATGGGACATCTTGCATTAAGCAGGCAAAGAACCTTCCTGTGCCTCTAGCACTCAGTAGTTTCTGGGTAGAAAACAAGCTTGTTTTTCTCACTGTCTTATTTTCAGTGTCTAGCATATTGCCCAGAATATGGCTAGTAAACAAATGCTCAAAGAACTATTCTATTTCCTCATGTTGTTCTAAGTACTCTTAGTAATAAGTTATTTATATGTTAATGTATTCCTGCATGTTTGTTATGATCACCCTTGGTGTGGCTCCTAAAGTTCCAATACAGAGTTCTCCATCTAGCCATTTCCAAAGAAACAAAGGAAGCAATCTTTATTTCCCACTTGAGGGGAGGCTGAGCATCATAGCAAATAGAGCCCAGGGTGATTACAGAATATATTTAATAGTCCCCTGACTCCACTTCTCTCCATTTGTATGGGCATCCATTTTTGAAAGTAGGAGCTTTTTGAAAGTAGGCAGGGACGTGAACCCTTCAGGAGATCCACGGATAGGCTTTGGAGTCCGTGAGATTACTATAACTGTGTACAGAATTTTTGCGAATTTTTTTGCGGGAAGAGACTTCACAGATTTTTTTCAGGAGAATTTCTCATTTTATCCTCATTTGCCTTTTTAAATAATAAAAGTAATATATTCATACTATAAAAATTCAAACTGTACAGAGAATATCAAATAAAAAAATACAAGAGTGGAGAAGTATATCAAATACAAAGTTAGAAGACTTTTTCTTTGCTTTTCACTCTTTTCATCCTCAATTGCCCTTCTTATAAGATCATACTGTAATTCTATTTGGCAATTGAGTTTAGTAATATAAGCACACATTTCTCTATCTCTATGTGTATGTATCTTCTTAAAACTTTATTTTGCAATAATTAGAGATTCACAGGCAATTGAAAAACAAAAGGAGGTCCTCTGTTTACTCTAAAGGTAACATCTTGCATAACTATAGTTTAATATCAAACCAAGGAAATCGACATTGGTACAATCCACAGAGTTTATTGAAATTCACCAGTTTTACATGTACTCACATGTGTGTGCATGTGTTTGTGCTCGTATGTGTTTGTGTGTGTGTGCATGTGTGTAGCTCTATGCATTTGTATTACATGCAGATTATAGTAACCACCAACATAACCAAGGCACAGAACTGTTCCATAACCTCTTTTATAACCACAGCCACCTCCTTCCCTGCTATTTCTAATCCTTGGCAACCACTAATATACATACCACTAATATGGTCTTCATTTCTATAATTTTATTTCAGGAATGTTACATAATGGAATCATATGGTTGCAGTCTTGAGATCCACTTTTTTTTTTTAAACTCAGTGTTGTCCCTTGAGAATCATCCAAGCTCTTGAGTGTATCAATAGTTCCTTTCATTTTATTGCTGAACAGTATTCCACAATCGGGATGGACCATAGTTTGTTTAGCCATTTGCCCACTGAAGGCCATCTAAATTGTTTCCAATTTTGGGCTATTACAAAAAAGCTGCTATGAACATTAGTTTACAGGGTTTTGTGTGGATATAAGTTTTCATTTCTTTGGGATAAATGCCCAACAGTGCAATTGCTAGATCACATGGTAAGTGCATGCAGCTTTACAAGATGCTGAAAAATTATCTTGGGGTCCATAGCTTTCTCACAGTTTATCAAAGGGGGCTATGACTCTAAGATGGTTGAACCAAATTGACATGACCCAAATTTGGCCTGGACCCAGTAGAAATTTGCTTGAAATTGTTATATAAGGAAATAGCTCTCTTTTTCAGCCTTTCTTCTGCTACTCATAGCCATGTCATACTAAACCTGGGCAAGTTCTTTGTTTACATTTCCTTGTTTCTTACAACTGTAGTCCTAACTCCTTCTGTTCATCTTCCAGTCTTCTCAGCATTGATTATCTGCAAAACAAATCAGCTTCAACTCTTGTTTTCTAGGATTTTGGCTGAAATTTGTCCAACTATTATTATTTACTTATATCATAGACATTCCACCACTGATTGTTAGTGTCTTCTCCTTTAATTCTGTGTTTGATAGAAAGTGAAGCTCTGTCTCCTTTCTCCTGCATTGCATTCCCCTGTCCTTTTAGCGCAGCTAATTGAAACCCAATATTAACTATATCTTTTTTGATG
The DNA here is from genome assembly GCF_001604975.1 of Cebus imitator. Taxonomy (NCBI): domain Eukaryota; kingdom Metazoa; phylum Chordata; class Mammalia; order Primates; family Cebidae; genus Cebus; species Cebus imitator. The sequence goes on along the minus strand of NW_016107424.1, from coordinate 3,911,104 downwards.
CATGGTAAAATTGAAAAGAAATCGGCTCTGCTTACTTGGTGTATGAGATGTCCTTTCTAGAATAGAGAAAGATAATGATAAAAATTGATTAAAACCGGGGAGAAGGGAGGGATAGCGGGGGGTAGGAATTTGGGGAGGGATAACATGGGGAGAAATGCCAGATATAGGTGATGGGGATGGAGGCAGCAAACCACATTGCCATGTATGTACCTATGCAACAATCCTGCATGTTCTTCACATGTACCCCAGAACCTAAAGTGCAATAAAAAATATATATGTTAAAAAAGATCGGTTAAAACCAAGATGGTGCAGGTTTAGAATTTTTTCTGTCTTCATGGGTGCTTCATGACATGTAAGTCTGTATGATTCCATCTGAGTCTGGGATCCAATGTTCAGTGATATCTTGTCATTTGAATTGGACAACTTATGCTCTGGATAGTACTTTCAGTTTGCTGCATCTGATTTTTATCAGATCCTCATCCTCACAGATACTCCAGCCTGACAGCAAGTCTTCAACATCTAGGCTTTTTTTTCTTGGTCTTGGCTAAAATGTGACTAGATTCCAATGATTGTGAGAAAACTGTAGAAAGGGTCTTTATCATTTTCTTATTTTCTCCTTCTTTTCAGGTAATGTTTATAGAGAGCTAATTAAGTACCAAGGGTGGTGCTGAGCATTTTTCGTGCGTTTTCTCGTTTAATATTTGTATCAACCTTATGCACTTAGCCCATGGCTATCTTATCTGAAGCTTCCCATCCTTGTAAAACAAGGGCTCCCATCCCCAGGCTATGGACTGGTACTGGCCAAGGCCCATTAGGAACCAGGCCACACAGCAGGAGGTGAGCGGCTGGTAAGCAAGCATTCTGGCCTGAACTCTGCCTCCTGGCAGATCAGCGAGAGCGTTAGACTCTCATAGGAGCACAAACCCTATTGTGAATAGTGCTTGCGAGGGATCACAACTGTGCACTCCTTATGAGAATCTAATGCCTGATGATCTGAGGTGGAACAGTTTCCTCCCCAAACCATTCCCTTCCTCCACTGTCCATGGAAAAATTGTCTTCCACAAAACCAGTCCCTGGTCCGAAAAGATTGAGGACTGCTACAACAAGACATGTGGCCTGGTATTCCTAGCACACTGAATACTCAAGACCAATGGGTTGTGCTCTGGTGTGAGCTTCTCAGCCTCCCTCAGCTGAGGGATTTGCTCAGGGGGGCTGGTTGAGTTTATTCCGAATCTGTTTTTCAAATGTGTGGTGGTGTTGAAGTTATATGAATTTATTAAATATTGTACAAAATAATGATATGAGTGGGAAAGGAAGTAGTATTTTTTTTTATGAAAACCAAGTAGAAACTTTCGAAAGTCTTGATAAGGAAAGTCACTAAAGTTGCTCTTAACTTTAGTGTGGGGAAAATGTAAGAAAATCTGGAAGTGGTTTACACTTAGATTGTTTCACAGGTGTTTGTATATTCTTGTTCCTCCTTAAAAAAAAAAAAGTAGAGCTGGAAATTATAGATACATTATGGGTGTGGTTTATGCAAGAAAGATGACCCTCTAACTATACTAAAAAAAGCATTGGTAGCATTTCAAAGGCGTAGTGAATGTTCACTAATGTGCTTCTAGTTATTGTAAAATGTTTTAGGTATATTTATATATTTTGGGAATCCTCTTTCAACTGGTATTATTACCACTTCCAGGACTGAATTATGTAGAATAAGGAGCCTGCAACACTAACATTGCATTTTACAAAAGGGAAACTGAAGCTTAGAGAAGTTATATATCTTGTATTCTTTTACCAGACAATTCCATGATACCCTATGGGATACTGCAAAACTGAGATTGGATATATATTCCTTAAATGTCAGAAAACTGGTTGATTCTATATCAAGTTTTTTTTAAAACCTTAAAAAATATTAACCTTTATATGCATATTGGTACGTAAAAACTATTTTGACTGTGGTGATAAATCTAAAGCATTGTAATATTTTAATTAAAATACTCAGGAATTTAAAATATTGAATAGAGAATAAAGCAGATTACAAACAGTACATATAATGTAAATATAAGTTTTGGGAGAATTTTATACATATATATACATATATTTATCTTTATCCAATTTGGGGGAGAATTATGTCTATAAATTTGTGTGTGTGTGTGTGTATACATACATATATGATGTGTATTTTAGATTTATTATCACCATCAAATGCATATATCTCCATGTAAAATAGATCAAAAGGATTTGGTCTATTTTGTTATACTAAGTATTCAAGATTGTTTTTATTTCTGAATTGTGAGAGGGGAAATTACTTATTTCTTTTGGTTTTCTGTATTTTTCAAAATTTCCTCTATGCACACATAATATTTTTACAATCATTCAAAATGCCCTGCAAACCAATCATGGGATGAATTTCTTCCCTTTCCCCTTCACCCTAAAAATAAGCTGTTTAGCCTATTGTTGCAGTCGTCTTGATAATGGGGACATGAAGCCAGGAAAAGAGAAAGAAGCTTCGACAATATTTTCCCTTTGTCTGGCCTTTTGGACAAATTGCTATATAAAGCAGGCTTCCATTCTGACCTGCTTTTCTGTGATTCCTGACAACTCGTCTCAGATGTTTTTCTCCTGGGTCTACCAATGCCTTATCAGTGCCGCGTTCTGAAGAATTGTATGCAGTATGGGTTGATTTAACAGAGCTTCTGTGGTCCCAGATTTCTATTATGTGTAAGATTATAAGAAGTCTCTTGTCTTGTGACCTGAAATGGCCCAGCTAGAATGAATAATTCACCATACAGTCTTTTCCCGTCAACTATTTATCCCTTACCTTTTTAAAATTGAAGTTTTCTAACAAATGAAAAAAAAAAAAACCATGGGTAACAAGTTTTCAGATTTCATTTCTTATACACCTTTAGTAGATTCCTGAACTATATAAATGTGCAAATGAAAGCTGTCTCTCTCTATCCACTTTGCTTTGTGCAATCCACTTAGTTATGTCTCTGTCTTTTCTTTTTGATGTAACAATCGCTGATGTGAGGATGAACTGTAATGTTACTTATCTGGAATCAAACTGAGTCAGGTTTGCCTGAAAAATGCAGTGATTAGGTATGTTGGGGGGAGTGTTTTTATATGAAAATTAAAAAAAAATCACCATGTGTGTACCTATGCAACAATCTTCCATGTCCTTCACATGTAACCCAAAACCTAAAATGCAATAAAATAAAAAAAAAAATCAGCATTAGTGGAAAAATTTCCTGCTGGTACATAAATCTTTTAGTTAAAAAACAAACAAAAAAGTTTTCAGTTATGCAGTAGTTTTCCACAGGAACATGATAATTTATTAAACTTTAACAATTTAATCAAGGAGTCAAGGGATGGTGGGGGGCCTCTGTGTGAAGCACAGAAAAAAAATTCTCTCTGAGGTTTGGTGCAATTTTCTTGCTTTTAATCTGGAGCTCAGAGTGTTTCCAATCATCCTAGCTTCACAGTTGGGAGTTTTTCCTTGGTGTTCTCAGGGGTTGTAAAAGGAATGATAAAACAGCTGTTATCAGGCTGTGTGAAAATCTATGTTTTACCTCACCACAATAGGAGAGTGAGGTACAGATGTTGTTTAATAAAGAACTTAAGAGACGAGGTCAGCCTGCCCAGCTGGGATGAACACAGGCTGTAATTACTCCAGGAGAGGACACAGGTTGTACCCCTAGGAGGATTCTCTGTGACATCTCTGGCTTTCCTGCCTGAGACCTCTGAGAAGCGAGAATAATGATGTCCGTGGGTATATATTGATGTGCGTATGGGCAAACAGGGAGGGTGGCAGGTGGTAGATTTGAGGGTTACAAAATATTTTATTAACTTTTCCTTTGTCTTACAAATTTAAGACACTTATGGCATAAGAATAGTCCTGAGAGTTCAGTCTTTAACTTTTCTTCAACAATTCAATACTCACTGATAATCCATCTGCCAATCAACAACTCAGAAGTAAATGGGAAATGTGCGAGGATGAATCAAATACCTTGTTCATTATAAAGTTTTCATGGGCAGAGAACAAGAGAGTTCTGGACAACATCTGAGAACTTTTGCTGAAAATAATCTGATCCACCAAGCTTGATTCTACTCTTAGTCCAGCAGGCAACAAGGCTTCCCAGCCACCCAAGTGCAAGGCTTGATCCTTCCAATGACTGAACACTTTCTGTACTTTGGTGGATGAACCAATCACATCTGAGTGTAATATCTCTAATAAAACAAGTCTCAGGAGAAGAGAAAAACCATTTTTCATAAAGTACTAACAACTTTGTCTACCTTTTTAGTGGTAAAAGTGAAATATGCTCATTACAAAAAGAGAGAAAAAAAACCGGAGAGAATAAAAGAGACATAAAGTATCTCTGCATTGTAATGCCATCATCCAATGGTAATTCTTGTTAATATCTTGGTGTTTTTTAAAAAAATATTGTTTCTTATGCATGTGTAAAGCACCCCTAACACATACATTACGTTGTTTTATGATAATGGAATAATCACATCCATATTGTCTGATCTGCTACTTTCACTTGACAGTACATGATGGTCATTATTTCATGTCAAAACGTTAAGCATATGTCATCATTTTTCATAGCCATATGGTACCAAATGGCATGGATCTATTGTTACTTGCTTGGCTGTTTCCCTACCAATAGACATTTCATTTGTTTTTACTATTTTGCTATTATAACAAATTCTTTTTTCTGAGACAAAGTCTCGCTTTGTTGCCCAGGCTGGAGTTCAGTGGCACGATCTCACCTCACTGCAACCTCCACCTCTCGAGTTCAAGTGATTCTCCTGCTTCAGCATCCCAAGTAGCTGGGTTGACAGGCACGCACCATCATGCCTAATTTTTGTATTTTTAGCAGAGACGAGGTTTCACCATTTTGGCCAGGCTGGTCTTGAACTCCTCACCTCAAGTGATCTGTCTGCCTTGGCCTCCCAAATTGTTGGGATTACAGGCGTGAGCCACCCCACCTGGCCTCAAATTCTATTATATATATACACATATATATGTGTATATATATATACACACACACACACACATATATGTATACACACACACACACATATATATACATATATATGTATATATATATATATTTTTTTATTGCACTTTAGGTTCTGGGGTACATGTGCTGAACATGCAGGATTGTTGCATAGGTACCTACATGCCAAGGTGGTTTGCTGCCTCCATCCCCCCATCACCTATATCTAGCATGTTATCCCTCCCCAACTCCCTACCTCCCCGCTGTCCTTCCCCTAGTCCCCACCAACAGACCCCAGTGTGTGATGCTCCCCTCCCTGTGTCCATGTGTTCTCATTGTTCAACACCCACCTATGAGTGAGAACATGTGGTCTTTGATTTTCTGTTCTTGTGTCAGTTTGCTGAGAATGATGGTTTCCAGATTCATCCATGTCCCTACAAAAGACACGAACTCATCGTTTTTGATGGCTGCATAGTATTCCATGGTGTATATGTGCCACATTTTCCCTGTCCAGTCTATCATCGATGGGCATTTGGGTTAGTTCCAAGTATTTGCTATTGTAAACAGTGCTGAAATGAACATTCGTGTGCATGTGTCCTTATAATAGAACAATTTATATTCCTTTGGATATATATCCAGTAATGGGATTGCTGGGTCAAATGGAATTTCTATTTCTAGGTCCTTGAGGAATTGCCACACTGTCTTCTACAATGGTTGAACTAATTTCCACTCCCACCAACAGTGTGAAAGTGTTCCTATTTCTCCACATCCTCTCCAGCATCTGTTGTCTCCAGATTTTTTAATGATTGCCATTCTAACTGGCATGAGATGGTATCTTAATGTGGTTTTGATTTGCATTTCTCTAATGACCAGTGACAATGAGCATTTTTTCATATGTTTGCTGGCATCGTATACACCTTCTTTTGAAAAGTGTCTGTTCATATCCTTTGCCCACTTTTGAATGGGTTTGTTTTTTTCTTGTAAATATGTTTTAGTTCTTTGTAGATTCTGGGTATTAGTCCTTTGTCAGATGGGTAGATTGCAAAAATTTTTTTCCCATTCTGCTGGTTGCCAGTTCACTCTAATGATTTTTTTTTTGTTTTTTGTTTTTTGTTTTGCTGTACAGAAGCTCTGGAGTTTAATTAGATCCCATTTGTCTATTTTGGCTTTTGTTGCCAATGCTTTTGGTGTTTTAGTCATGAAGTCCTTGCTTATGCCTATGTCCTGAATGGTTTTGCCTAGGTTTTCTTAGAGGGTTTTTATGATATTAGGTATTATGTTTAAGTCTTTAATTCATCTGGAGTTAATTTTATTGTAAAGTGTCAGGAAGGGGTCCAGTTTCTGCTTTCCGCAAATGGCCAGCCAGTTTTCCCAACACTATTTATTAAACAGGGAATCCTTTCCCCATTGCTTGTTTTTGTCAAGTTTGTCAAAGATTAGACATTTCTAGATGTGTGGTGTTGCCTCCGAGGCCTCTGTTCTGTTCCATTCGTCTATATCTCTGTTTTGGTACCAGTGCCATGCTGTTTTGATTACTGTAGCATTGTAGTATAATTTGAAGTCAGGTAGCATGATGCCTCCAGCTTTGTTCTTTTTGCTTAGAATTGTCTTGGCTATGCAGGCTCTCTTTTGGTTCCATATGACGTTTAAGGTGGTTTTCCCCAGTTCTGTGAAGAGGGTCATAGGTGATGGGGATAGTGTTGAATCTATAAATTACTTTGGGCAATATGGCCATTTTCACAATATTGATTCTTCCTAACCATGAGCATGGAATGTTTTTCCATCTGTTTGTGTCCTCTCTTATTTCGTTGAGCAGTGGCTTGTAGTTCTCCTTGAAGAGGTCCTTTACATTCTTTGTTAGTTGTATTCCTAGGTATTTTATTCTCTTTGTAGCCATTGTGAATGGCAGTTCATTCTTGATTTGGCTGTCTTTAAGTCTGTTATTGGTCTAAAGAAATGCTTTTGATTTCTGCACACTGATTTTGTATCCTGAGACTTTGCTGAGGTTGCTTATCAGTTTAAGGAGATTTTGGGCTGAGACAGTGGGGTCTTCTAAATATACAATCATGTCATCTGCAAATAGAGACGATTTGACTTCCTCCTTTCCTAATTGAATACCCTTTATTTCTTTTTCTTGCCTGATTGCTCTGGCTAGAACTTCCAATACTATATTGAATAGGAGTGGTGAGAGAGGGCATCCTTGTCTAGTGCCAGATTTCAAAGGGAATGCTTCCAGTTTTTGCCCATTCAGTATGATATTGGCTGTGGGTTTGTTGTAACTGGCTTTTATTATTTTGAGATACGTTCCATGGATACCTATTTTATTGAGAGTTTTTAGCATAAAGGGCTGTTGAATTTTGTTGAAGGCCTTCTCTGCATCTATTGAGATAATCATGTGGCTTTTGTCTTTGACTCTGTTTATGTGGTGGATTACATTTATAGACTTGCGTATTCTGAATCAGCCTTGCATCCCTGGGATGAAGACTACTTGATCATGCTGGATAAGCTTTTTGATGTGCTGTTGCAATTGGTTTGCCAGTATTTTATTGAAGATTTTTGCATCTATGTTCATCATGGTTATTGGCTTGAAGTTTTCTTTTCTTGTTAAGTCTCTGTTGGGTTTTGGTATCAGGATGATGTTAGTCTCATAAAATGATTTGGGAAGGATTCCCTCTTTTTGGGTTGTTTGGAATAGTTTCACAAGGAGAGGTACCAGCTGCTCTTTGTAAGTCTAGTAGAATTCAGCCGTGAACCGATCTGGACCTGGGCTTTTTTTTGTTGGTAGGCTATTAATTGCTGCCTCAACTTCAGCCCTTGTTATTGGTCTATTCAGGGTTTTGACTTCTTCCTGGTTTAGGCCTGGGAGGATTCAAGTGTCCAGAAATTTATCCATTTCTTCCAGGTTTACTGGTTTATGTGCATAGAGTTGTTTGTAGTAATCTCTGATGTTAGTTTGTATTTCTGTGGAATTGGTAGTGATATCCTTTTTATTGTTTTTTATTGCATCTGTTTGATTCTTCTTGCTTTTCTTTTTTATTAATCTGGCTAGTGGTCTATTTTGTTGATCTTTTCAAAAAACCAGCTCCTGGATTTATTGATTTTTTGAAGGGTTTTTGTGTCTCTATCTCTCCTTCAGTTCTGCTCTGCTCTTCATTATTTCTTGTCTTCTGCTAGCTTTTGAGTTTTTTTTGATCTTGCTCCTCTAGCTCTTTCAATTTTGATGATAGGGTCTCAATTTTAGATCTTTCCTTGCTTTTCATATGGGCATTTATTGCTATAAATTTCCCTTCAGACACTGCTTTAATTGTGTCCTAGAGATTCTGGTATGTTGTGTCTTTGTTCTCATTGGTTTTGAAGAACATCTTTTTTACTGCCTTCATTTCATTGTTTATCCAGTCAACATTCAAGAGCTAGTTGTTCAGTTTCCATGAAGTTGTGTGGTTCTGAGTTGGTTTCTGAATCCTGAGTTCTAATTTGATTGCACTGTGGTCTTAGAGACTGTTTGTTATGATTTCCGTTCTTTTGCATTTGCTGAGGAGTGATTTACTTCCAATTATGTGGTCAATTTTAGAGTAGGTGTGATGTGGTGCTGGGAAGAATGTATATTCTGTGGATTTGGGATGGAGAGTTCTGTAGATGTCTATTAGGTTTGCTTGGTCCAGATCTGAGTTCAAGCCCTGGATATCCCTGTTAATTTTCTGTCTCATTGATGTGTCTAATATTGACAGTGGAGTGTTAACATCTCCCACTATTATTGTGTGGGTGTCTAAGTCTCTTCGTAGGTCATTAAGAACTTGCTTTATATATCTGGGTGCTCCTGTTTTGGGTGCATATATATTTAGGATCATTAAGTCTTCTTTTTGCATTGATCCTTTTACCACTATGTAATGCCCTTCTTTGTCTCATTTGATCTTTGTTGGTTTAAAGTCTATTTTATCAAAGACTAGGATTCCAACTGTTTTTTTTTTT
>NW_016107424.1:3845260-3901273 GCF_001604975.1 Cebus imitator | reverse complement strand
GAGGCCTTGTTCATTTCTTTTCACTCTTTTTTCTCTAATCTTGCCTTATCATTTTATTTTATTGAGTTGATCTTCAGCCTTTCTTCTGCTTGGTCGATTTGGCTATTGAAACTTGTTTATGCTTCACGAAGTTCTCATGTTGTGTTTTTCAGCTCCATCAGGTCATTTATATATTTCTCTAAGCTGTTTATTCTCATTAGCATTTCGTTACACCTTTTTTCAATGTTCTTAGGTTCTTTGCATTGGGTTAGAACATGTTCTTTTAGCTCAGAGAAGTTTTTTGTTACCCACCTTCTGAAGCCTGTTTCTGTCAGTTCATCAGACTCATTCTCCATCCAGCTTTGTTCCCTTGCTGGTGAGAAGTTGTGATCTCTTGGAGGAGGAGAGGTGTTCTGGTTTTGGGTGTTTTCATCCTTTTTGTACTGGTTTCTTCCCATCTTTGTGGATTTATCTACCTGTGATCTTTGTAGTTGGTGACTTTCAGATGGGGTCTCCTAGTGGACATCCTTTTTGTTGATGATGAAGTTACTTCTTTCTGTTTTTTAGTTTCCTTCTAATAGTCAGACCCCTCTGCTGTAGGACTGCTGGAGGTCCACTCCAATCCCTGCTTGCCTGGGGATCACCTGTGGTGACTGCAGAACAATAAGGATTTCTGCCAGTTTCTTCTTCTGTTATCTTCATCCCAGAAGGATACCCGCCAGATGTCAGCCTGAGCTCTCCTTAATGAGGTGTCTCTTTGGATAAATGAGGGTCAGGGAGCTGCTTGAGGAGACAGTCTGACCCTTATGGGAGCTCAAGTGCTGAGCTGTGAGCTCCGTTGTTTTGTTCAGAGCTGCTGGGCAGCTACGTTTAAGTCTGCTGTAGCGGAACTCAAAACCATCTTTTTCCCCAGGTGCTCAGTCCTGGGAAGGTGGAGCTTTATTTATAAGTTCCTGACGTGCTGCTGCCTTTTTTCAGAGATGCTCTGCCCAGCTAGGAGGTAGCCTAGTCATAGTCTGGCAGCAGTGGTGTTGCTGAACTGTTGTGGGCTCTGCCCAGCTGCTTTCTGAATTTCCTTGTGGTTTTGTTCATAGAGGTATGGTTAGAACTGCCTTGGTAATGGCAGTCTGCCTCAGTAATGGCGGACTGCTTCAGTAATGGCAGACTGCCTCAGTAATGGCGGATGTCCTTCCCCCCACAGAACTGGACTGTGCTGGGTCCAGCTGTTCTTGCTGTGAAACTCTCAATCCAGAGCATTTCAGATTGCTGGTTTTGTGTGGTTGAGACCTGCCGAGCTAGATCACCTGACTCCCTGTTTCAGCCTCCCTTTTTTCAGTTGAATGGGTGGCTCTGTCTCCCAGTCATTCCAGGTGCTGGTTTAAATGGCCACCCAGATTTGTGAGAGTTTTTGTGTGGAGACCAGCTGGGCCAGCTGAAATAGCCATGCTGGAGACTCATGGCACTTTTCAGTCTGGGAATCTCCTGGTCTGTGGGCAGTAATAGCTCGTTTGGAAATGTGGTGATCACTCACCCTCTGCATTGTTCTCACTGGGAACTGCACTCCAGAGCCGTTCCTATTTGGCCATCTTGCTCAGCTATCTGGAGTCAGCTTCTTATTCTATAATGAATAACTGCAATACTTTTTAGAAAAACATTTGAGAAATTAGATTAGGAACCATAGTTTCTGGAAAAACTTAATACTATAGCCAAACTGTCATCAAAAGATGTTAAACTAAATTGTCTTGCCAATAGTATATGGGAATGACTGCATTCCTTGAAACCCTTGCCAACATTAGATTTCGTGTTTTCTAAAAAACTAAAGTACTCTGTTAGATTAAAAATATTATCAGTTTATTGTTCTGATTTTCATTTATTTTCTTACCATATGATTGTAAGCAAATATTTTTATATGCTTGTTTGCCATTTTTATTCTTTCTCTATAATCTGCCTCTTCATAACTTTTGATCACTTTTGTCTATATAGTTGTTTATATTTTCCTTATTGATTTTTAAGTTTGTTATGTATTAAGTTTACTAATTATCTTTTCATTAATTCTACCTTACAAATCTCAGTTTGTCTGTCAATTGTTTTCTAAAACTTTGTGAACGATGTTTTGGATCAAGCAGAAACTTTAAAAATGATATATAATCATGTTTATCTATCTCTTCCTTTGATAAGTTCTACTTTTGGTATAATTCCCAGTACAAGATTATATAATTTTCACTTATATTTTCTTCTAATACTTTTATTATTTGTTTCTATTTGAATCTTTAATTGGAATGTTTCATGGTATACAGCATAGGTCAGGAACTTAATTTTTTTCTTTTTAAATGGTTAGCTAGGTTCTCCGTTATTATTTGTTAAATTTTCCTTAATTTCTTTATTGTTTTGAGGTACTTTCTCTATCAGATTATTAATACTGATACATTCTGGGTCTATTTCTGAATTTACTCTTTTATCAATCCATCAATTATGGTGCCAGTACCATGCCCTTTCAAAAACTGTAACAGAATATATTGAGGAACTGGGGGGCATATCTTTTTGTCTATTTCACCATTACATTACACCACATTTCCATAGCAGTTATGAGCATGAGTTTAGGAGTTAAGGTTGCCTGGACTTGAATCCAACCCTATTGCTTACTAAATATAAAATCACAGTCAAATTATGCAACTCTCTCTTAAATAACTCATGCATTTATTTCTTCCTGTGTAAATTGAAGAAAATAATACTTAGCTTACAGCATTGTTGTGACAAGTAAAATAAAGTAAAGCTCTTAGTGCAGGGCCTAGAATATAGTATGATCCACAAACATGGTTAGTTCACCATGGAAAGATGTTTAGGACATGGTCCTTCTTATGATTTTGCCTATGACTTCGTTGTAGAGATTGGACATAGATGTGAAAAGGGAGATGATGATACATGGTAAGGTAAATACTCACATTCCAGCCCTTACTTCTGGGAGGAGGCCGACTCAGGGCCACTGTAGCAGGCACAGAGATGTGGTAAGGTGCCTGGCTACTCAAGCCAGATATTTCGGGCAAGCTGGGCCTTGGTTTGGTAACTGTTGTCCAAGAATTGATTCTCAGCTTTGTGGTCCCATTGATCTGGAGTCAGTTCAGATTTGGAGTACCAAGTTATATCTACCAAATATATGTTTTGAGTGTTATCTGATCTGAGATGATGTTTAACTCTAATTAAACAGGGCTCACTTTTAGATCACATGCCTTGTCCAGAAAGTGTAGAGACCTATTTTCTGCTGGTTAGTTTTTTGTTTGTTTTTGAGATGGAGCCTTGCTATGTGGACCAGGCTGGAGTGCAGTGTCTATTCACCAGCATAATCATAGCTCACTGTGGCCTGAAACTCCGGGCCTTAAGTGATCCTCCCATCTCAGCCTCCTGAGTATCTGAGACTATAGGCATGAACCACTGTGCCGCTTGCTGGCCATTTTTATAAGCACAGCACAAGTCCTCCTCCCATTTTTTCCATCTACAACCGCTATGATGTCCAAGTTTCCCAAATCAGATGGGTGGTGCACACTGCAGGTGTTCAGATGCAGTGTAACTTACCTGGTACAATGATGGAATCTGGGTCATTTACATTGTTTATGGTATGAATTTCCTTTGACTATAGGACTTGCCTTCATTGCCCTACATGACTCTAAAATGACTTAATGTCACATACATATTAGACTCCTTTTCTTTCCCTCAGCTATTTCCTATGGAAGCCTCTCATCCTGGATTAGTTATGCCTGAATGCTGAAATAGAGTAATTCTTTTAGTAACAGGAATATTTATTTATTAATACAGTGTTTGTCCATCATTCACTTTTTTTTTTTTTTTTTTTTTTGAGAAGGACTCTTGCTCTGTTGCCCAGGCTGGAGTGCAGTGGCACACTCTTGGCTCACTGCAATCTCTGCCTCCTGGGTTCAAGCAATTCTCCTGCCTCAGCCTCCCCAGTAGGTGGGATTACAGGCGCCCACCACCAAGCCTAGATTATTTTTGTATTTTTAGTAGAGATGGGGTTTCACCATGTTGGCCAGACTGATCTCGAACTCCTGAACTCAAGTGGTCTACCCGCCTCTGCCTCCCAAAGTACTTGAAATTACAGGAGTGAGCCACCACCCTTAGCTGTTTCTCATTCGTTATTGAATATGCATTGACAAATTTATATTCTTTAGCCCTTCTTTTTTCTTTACTACATACAGACCTCTGTTCTGTCGATACATCTCTCCTTTATACTTATTCTTAAATACTGTTGATTAGGTTATAACTTTCATTCCCTACATTCTAGCTGTTGAACTTGTTGGATTCCTAAGTCTATGCAGCGAGCCATTTAGACACCAAGTCTTAAAACCACCGAATATGAATATGTTAATCCCTTATATGCTGATTTTTTCTACCTTCAGTTTCAGTGGGTGGTTGTTTCCTGATGTTGTCCCCAAGTTCAGAGGGTGTGGAGATTTGAGTACAGCCCCCAAATGAGTAGTGACTTCTTTTATGTTTCTAAGCAGAATCTTGTGCTTGCATCTTAGATCCATTTTCCGGGGGTGACACAAGGCAAGGGAGTTACAGCTTTTCACATATAGTGTTATCTATCTATATTATAATAGCAGGCTTTATTTTATTTTTTCTGAGACAGGGTCTGCCTCTGTCACCCAGGTTGGGGTGCAGTGGTGTGATCTCAGCTTAGTTCAACCTCTGCCTTCTGGGCTCAAGCAATTCTCTCACCACAGCCTCCCATGTAGCTGGGACTACAGGCGCCTACCACCATGCTTGGATAATTTTTAAAGGTTTTTTTGTAGAGACAAGGTCTTACTATATTGTCCAGGCTGGTCTGGAACTCTTGGGCTCAAGTAATCTGCTCATCTTGGCCTCCCAGAGTACTGGGATTACAGGTGTGAGCTGCCATGCCCAGCTGGGCTTTATTGTTTTAAACTGCTGTAGAAAGACAATCACTGCTGAGCCATTACCTATACATTTATCGCCTACTCTTCATTATAATGCCTCATGTTCTGTCAGTGCTGTCAGAGGCACCTAGAATTTTTTAGGCATCTGCTGGGTATGTGATATTGGGAAAGGCTCTGAATGGGGTTCTTATGTAGAAGGAAGCATCACAAAGATGGCAGGAAGGGTGACTGTTTTTCTCTACAGCCCACCGCTCTATGCTTCATTGTGGTTTAGCTGAACAGGTTGGTGTAATCGCTCATTTTGTCCCCTAGACCCTGTTAGGATTTCCTAGAAATATGAGTGCATTTGTCATATGTTTTAGATGGGCTCAGTGCAATGTGGCCTCTAGATGAATTTGCAAATATAAATAAGAACAGATAGCCTTTTTATTTTAACTTTGACACACAATGAAAAGCAAGAAACACTAGTACCTTGCACCAGTGATTTGGAAAGCAGCATAGCTTTTTGAGAAAGGAGAAAGAAATTACATGTGTGCTGTCTGTGTATGTGTGTGCATTTCAAGTGCCATAAAAACTTCTACTTCCATTTTAATATGTATGTTGTAGAACTTAATATGAGAGTTGTAAACATTTCTAGACTTATTAGCTCAAATAAACTTAGCTTACTTTATTATACATGATGTGCTGAAATTTCTGGTGAGGTCTTAATATTCTCTTCAAGGGATGGTTTCTGACTTCCTGGCTTGTGATCAGTATAGATTCTGGATTCCCACTTTTCCTGGTCTTTGGATTCAACAATCATCTTAAGTCTCACAGTGTAGATGTAGCTGTGCTTTACAATCACCCCTTGGTCTAGTGGGCCTGAGGTGTCTGTCTATGTCAGCGCACATTATTTATCTTTTGATGCTACTTTTTTCTGGTCTCTGTGGTATCTACTGTCAGAATGGAGCCCTGCTAGATACTCAAAAGTGACAAATGTACTATAATCTCTTTGAAGTTTGAGTGCTTCTTTTATTGTGAGAATGATGATGGCTTTAGTTACAAGTCATTTCTCATTCTTTGCTCAAAGTATTTTAGCACAGTTTGAAGCTACCCAGGTAGTGGAATACCATGACATATTCTTAAACACTGAGAACAATTCACAGTGTATCAAGCACAGAAACAGGTTAAGCTATTGGACAAGGCATTTCAGGTCAATGGAACCTACTCTGTATACACAATAATCATTATCACTAATAATATTGATAAGAAATGTCAGTGCGTGCAATCACACCATTTTACATTGTATCCAGGTATTTATTAGACTTTCATTTGCACAATGTATGTTTTTTATGTGTGTCCTCTTAGGCAGAGGAGATCCCATTGCCTAGTTTGGGGAGGGATCCTGGAGTACTAGAAAGATCATATGATTGAGAATCAGAAAGACCTGTTGTTGGATTCCATTTCAACTCCTTTGTTGACTTAGTAGTAAATATGAGTAATTTATCTTTATCACTGAATTGGGGGTTATATCATTGGGGTTCCAGAAGCCTTACCAGTTCTAGTAACAAAGATAATTTAGTATTAAAACGTGTTAACCGGATAATAGAGAAATGAAAAGATAAAAAACAAACACCTAGATAAAAAGGAGGCCATTGTGCAGGAGGTAGCTACCACTTCTCAGCCAAGGGAACAAAAGACAGAAGTTGGAATTACTTAAAACTCAGAAGATTGGAGGAGAAGAGTCTTGCAGAGCTGGGATGCAGGTCTCTGAGGAGGGCGTGCCGTCTGCCCGGGCTGGTTCCCGGGGTGGCACAATGAGTCCAGTTCAGCGAGTGTTAGAAGAACTGCACACTTGAATCACTGCTGCTACTGGAATGAAAACTGCTGCTGCAAGCTGTAAGGAGCTGCTGCTGCCAGGGCTAAGAACTGTTCCTGAGATGCTGCAGACGAGAACAGAAGTTAAAACAAGAAGGATCAAAATCCCTCTTACTCCTTTAGCGTCGTGGTCTCTCTGGCGCCCCCTCTTGGCAGAGCCTAATGGAGCCACCGGGCAAAGCAGAAACGTGGTCTACAGAGTTCCAGAGTTGCAGCCCCAGTATCTTGTGAGCAGAGCAGAGAAGCTGGTTTTAAACTGAAAAACGCTAACGTAATAACCAACACGGTGAGATATAGTCTACTCTATAGATTGGTTATCATTTTATTCATTATTATTATTAAAATTTATGTGAAGAATCTAGTGTGGTGACTGGCTCATAGTAAGGACTAAAATTCATCAGTTTTTAAAAATTTTTGTTAGTTTACAAAGTCTTCTACCAGCCAGTTGTAGTTATTGAGGATGGACAGTTCCACTTTATAGTCTAATTCCTCTATTTTGACCCCAACCACAGACTAGTAGCATTCATATGTAGGAATTGGTAGAGTTGGCTGTGGAATTTATTATTAGCTACGAACGTTGGGCAAAATAATGAAGTTCTGTAAACCTTAGTTTGCACTACATAAGATAACATATTTACAGTCCTTAACTTAAATAAGAGTCTAAAAATGTTAGCTGCCGTTATCATCATCATCACCACCACCACTATTTAATGGGTATGGAGAATTAGCAACAGTAGTCTAAACTTGACATACAACATTTGAAAAGCCAGCTTTGTCCAAAATCACAAATAATTACCTTGGTTCTCTGAAATGGAATCATTATAATAAAAATTTAACACAGTTCATTTTCCTTTATAGCAATCTCCTGAAATTTTGGTTCTTTGAAATATTTCCATTTTTCTAATTTTTTCATTGATATTCTGAAAGAAGCTAATAATACCATTATGTTTTGCATTAAGGGATATTGAGGTCTGAAGTCTCTCTGAGACCTTCCCTGAGTCATGCATATGTTTGTAAAAAGGCCTGGAAAAGATTCAAGAATCCATCACACCGTTATCAGGGACTCTTGATGTCTGAAGCATTCCTGGCTCTCACTTGCTCAAGGATGTGGAGACCGTCCCTAGAAATTCAGCATGAATGTTCTGCATGGTAATGCGGTACATCACTGCAGGTCCTGAGGCAAGCTGAGGACATCCTGGGTTGTATGCATTATGCATGAGAGGGTGTAAGAAATAAAGGATCAATCATCTTCCCCCTCAGATAACATTGATCATTTGCTACACATTATTTGGCTGGGCTCTGTGCAAATTTATTTTCTCCAATGAGAATGAGAAGCAGATTGCCTGTTTTCTTAATGAGCAATGACATCAATCTAGCCAAATCTATCAATGCATTGGATTGGATGGCTCGCTCTCTCTTTCTCTGTCTCTTTCCTCTCCTTTCTCGTTTCTCCTCAGCCCCCTCTGTCATAGTTAGAAGAAACACGGACAGCTTCTGAAGAGTGTGCCAGCTCCTGTGAGGGTGGTGACAGAGTGGGAAAGTTGGGTTTAATTCAGGGTGATGAAAAGTTTCTCTCTTTCTCTCTTTTTTTTTTCTTTTTAATGTAAAACAGTGTTTCACTCTCCATTTTTCCAGATGGCATATTCTGAGGGGCTGATCTGCAGAAAAGGCCAAGTGAAAAGTCACCCAATAATGAGAAAGGAGGAAGATGACATGTAGAATGCATGAATGGGTAATGATGCTAGGGCTCTGAGCAGGCTGCAATGGCACAAGCAGTCACTGGAAAAATGGCAAACAGCAATCAGAAAATGTTATTACAAGTTAGGCAACACAAATGACTTTTAATAACAATAGAATCAACATGTGGCATCCAGTGAGAAACTAGAGTTGAAGCTTGTCTTCTGTTGATACAGTGTTCTTTTCATTGTGGTAGCAATAACAGGCTGTTGGAAGTAATGGTGTGATACAAGATTCAAGAGGAGACTGAGATGTCTTATTGGGGCATACTCTCTCTCTCAGCCAGACAAGTGACTGCTAAGAGAGGCAGGGGCTTTGAAGTATTGACTAGCTGAGGTTGGGCAACTTGGGAATTGGTGGAGCAGACTACTTATGGCAGATCAGGGTTGGCATGGGATCCTGGCAGTATCAACCCCATTGCAAGCTTAGTTTGCAGGGAAGCACCATGCCTAAGGGAGAGCAGAGATTTCAGGTCCCAGTCCAGGCAGACCGTGGACCAAAAGGGATCCCAACTGTGATGGCTAATTTTATGTGTCAACTTGACTGAGCTAAGAGATGCCCAAATAGCTAACAAAACAACATTATTTCTGGGTGTGTCTTTGAGGTTGTTTCCGGGAGAGATTAGCATTTGAATCAGTAGATTGAATAAAGAAAATCTCCTTCACCAATGTGGTTGGCTATCTTCCAGTCCTTTGAGGGCCCAAATAGAACAAAAAGGCTGAGGAAGGGCAAATTTGTTCTCTGCTTGGGCTGGGATATCCATCCTCTCTTGCCCTCAGGCATGGGTGCTGTTAGTTCTCATGCTTTGGATTTGGACTGAATTGCACTACTGGCTTTCCAGGTTCTCCAGCTTGGAGATGCCAGATCATGGGATTTCTCGGTCCACATAATTGTATGAGCTAATGTCTGTGACAAATCTTTCTCTCTCTCTCTCCCTCTCTCTCTCTCTCTATATATAAATATACACACACACACATATATATATACATATATACATATATATGTGTGTATATATATATATATATATATATCTTAGAGACTTTCCTTTTATGAATTCATCCTGATATCAACTTATTGTTTGAGGAGTTCAACTATAATATTGTATTGATGGCATTAACTTGTATTCAAGCTCCTAAGCTGTCTTTATATTTTGTCCCCAAATGTATTTAAAGTCATACTGATATATTTAACCTATTGCTCTAGCCTGTCAAGATCTCTTTAAATTCTTATTAACAGCAGGTTCTTTTTTTCTTTTTTTTTTCAGAAAAAATCCAATACAACATGAAATACAAACCACAACTCCTTTAAAAGCCCTCCTGTTTCCAAAAGCTCTGACACATTCAGCAAAGATCTATTCCTTGGTGTCTGCCTGTGTTGTGTTTATTTTCTGCTTTGCTGATTCGTGGAGTATAACTGTACCCAAATGTGCCTTTAGACAGTAAACTCTTTGGGGCAGGGGCTCTGCTCTTTGTTTTGGCACATGCTACCTATTACAGAGCTCAATGTACACCTGGGGCTCTAGATAAATAATAACAATCCAGGAACATTTCTCACTTGGAGAGCTGCATGGGCTCTTTCAGGCAGCATGTTAGCTTTCTGTAAAGAACATCCGCATGACCGGTTTCACCTTGATATTGGAGGTGCCCATCTCTGCACCTGTTCTACCTGCTGCCGGGCTGGTGTCTGCCTCTTTATTGTTTTCTGTTTCTGCACTGCCCTTAGGAGCCATTCCTGAGAAGCAGCACTCTGTCTTGCAGATGATGCTTGCTTTTATGAATGTTTTGATTTCAACTTTAGCTGGGAGGCATCCTCCTTTTCCTCCCTGCCTCAGTGCAAAACACTTCCCCCCACCCCATATCCTGTTGGTGCTGAAGTGTGGATCCCGGATGATTTCCAGTGGACAGAGCCAGAATAGAGGAGGCAAAGAGGTGGAAGGGGATGGTCATTTGAATTTCAGCAGTAAAAACAATTAACCAAAGCTGACTTTCACAGATTTTAGTAAACAAGACTTTGATGTTGGTTTTGTTCTCTCTCTTTCTCATGAGGGGGTGGAGTGGAGGAAATTACACCTTTTATAAACTTTGAAAAGAATAGTTTAAATGTGGTTAGCATATATATTATCATCTTCAAAATACAGAAAGAAAGAGATACTGCTTGGCTTTAGTAGATTTGAAAACAAAGTTGCCCGCTTTGATTGCAGCCAGACTAGATTACGGCAATTGTCTCAAGTGGCACTTTTGCCAACAATTAAAGTGAATGTTCTTGAGGGGCCAGGATTCAGTTGAGAGGAGGGTGTCTTACCCTACAAATCAACAATATTTTCTCTGAGATTTACAATAAGAATTTAATTTGCCCCTTTGGGTTGCTGTCACTAAGGAATGTTCCTTTTTAACAGACTAAATCTTCAGCTTTTGGATTACCTGGCTCAATCTCACGCCTTCTGATTCTCATTGGCAAACCAAACTTCAGCAGTAAATAGTGCTTGTATTTTCAATAAAACGGACCTTTAAGCTTTTCTTTTTATCATGCTAACATCTCATTCACTCACCTCCAAAGTAGTCAGGCCGAAAATTGTATGCCAGGAAACTCCTGTATTCTCCTGTAGTGTGTGATGTATACATGAAATTGGTATTAGTTGTATGGTTGTATATTTTTGTTCCAAAAAGTAGCTTTATTTCTAGACCAACTTTAATTTCTGTCACCAAATCTTCAACCTGTTTTTAAAATAAACCAGTCCAATTTCCTAATTTCTTGGTCAAGATGTATAAAATACAGTCCAGTTCAAAGCTTAATGAGTTCGCTGTTCAACTGTATCAAGACTGCTTTCCCCATCAAGTTTCCTTCTGTGTTAGTCCATTCTTGTGTTGCTGTAAGGAAACACCTAAGGCTGGGTAATTTATAAAGAAAAGTTTTTTTTTTTTTTTTTCTTTTGGATACAGAGTCTCACTCTGTCACCCAGGGTGGAGCAGTGGCGTGATCTTGACTCACTGCAACCTCCGCCTCCTGGGTTTAAGCAACTCTTGTGTCTCAGCCTTCTGAATAGCTGGGATTACATGCGCACACCACCACACTGGGGTAATTTTTGTGTTTTTAGTAGAGACGGGGTTTCACCATGTTGGCTAGGCTGGTTTCAAACTTCTGATTTCAAGTGATCCACCTGCCTCAGCCTTCCAAAGCGCTGGGATTTTAGGTGTGAGCCATTGTGCACTGTCAAAAAGTTTTTTATTTTGATTTACAGTTCTGCAGACCTTACAAGAAACATGGTGTCAGCATCTGCAGCTGGTGAGGGCTTCAGGAAAACAACAATCATGGTGGAAGAAAAACTGGGAACTGGCATATTACAAGGTGAGAACAAGAGCAAGAGAGAGAAAAGGGGGAGGTCCCAGACTCTTTTCATCAACCAGATAGTGTGTGAACTAACTGAGCAAAAACTCACTTATCATCAAGGGGATGGTGCTAAACCATTTAT
Organism: Cebus imitator; assembly: GCF_001604975.1. Classification (NCBI taxonomy): domain Eukaryota; kingdom Metazoa; phylum Chordata; class Mammalia; order Primates; family Cebidae; genus Cebus; species Cebus imitator. Next base: position 3,889,321 of record NW_016107424.1, on the reverse strand, counting down.
GAGGGATCTGCCCTCATGATCCAACCACTCTTCACCAGGCTCCACATCCAACATTGAGAATCACATTTCAACATGAGATTTGAAGGGGACAAGCATCCAAACCATATTGCTTCCTTTTCCTTTCTCCTAATCCAGCTTCTTTATTATCCCAAGGAGAGAGGGAGTGCCTCTCCTAATATTGAAGGTGGAGAGATGCCACATCCGTTTTTCTATTCTGTTGATGTTCCTGTAGCCTATTATCTTATGCTGGAAGATACCTGGGAAAATCACACAGAGAAGAAACTATCATCTTTTCATGCTACAGGTGGCTACTTTCTCCTTTTTCTTTTTTTGGGAATTCCTCCTCAGGGGGTCTCCCAGGATTGCTTGTTGGCTTGTCCTTGTGTTGGGCCCATGAGATACTCACAGAGTGTGGCTGATGATGGTGGGCAGGGCCTTTCTCACGTCTGTGTGTACATGCCACCCACACCCTGATTTCCTTCAAGTCTCATGGGGCTGAATATATTTGGAAAGACTGCTGTCCTCCAACCATATCTGGAAAATATATTTGCAATCTTTTTTTTTTTTCCCGTCACACATTCTCAAACATCACAGGAGAATGCCCTAGTATTCTTCAAGTTTCTAGTTTGGCCAGAGGAGGAAAAGAGTAACAAAATTCCTCATTGCTCTTTTCATCTAGATTTCTCTGTCTCTTGTCTTCTTATGTGCTCAAACTCTTATGGAATGACAGCAGGACAGTGGGTAGTGTGTGGGGAGGGAAGGTAGGGTCGAGACTAGATCCTTTGCTTTAAAAATGCGCACCAGTCTCCTTTCTCACACCTGAGGCTTCTGTCTCAAAGTCAAGACTTAGACATTTCTCCTTACTCCTCCTTGGCAACTCCTTCCCCATGGCAAATGGTAACTCACTGTCTCATGGACCAAACGGGGATGCTGCAGGGAATATGAATACTGCTTGCTGCTTGATGTCTCAGATTATTAATCTACCACAAATACTTTTTATTTCTTCCTGCTGTATACGTGTGTGTGTGTGTGTGTGTGTGTGTGTGTGTGTGTGTATTTGTGTGTATGTGTATTTTGGCAACTAACATAACCAAAGTATTCACATAAAGAACACAATTCTCACATATAAAAATGTTTTGTAAAATAAACGATGCCAAACATACAGATATTTAAGAATATTAATGATCCATCTGGAGTTAATTTTTGCATAAGGTGTAAGGAACGGATCCAGTTTCAGCTTTCTGCATATGTCCAGCCGGTTTTCCTAATACCATTTATTAAATAGGGAATCCTTTCCCCATTGCTTGTTTTTGACAGGTTTGTCAAAGATCAGATGGTTGTAGATGTGTGGCATTACTTGGGTGGGGGGATTGGGGAGGGATAGCATTAGGAGAAATACCTAATGTAGATGACGGGGGCATGGATGCAGTAAACCACCATGGCACATGTATACCTGTGTAACAAACCTGCACTATCTGCACATGTACCCCAGAATTTAAAGTATAATTTAAAAAAATAATTACAAAAAAAAGAAAGGAAGGCTAATAGACAATTTTCAAAGCAAGAATTTCAAGGTCAACCTCCGATGGCCATGGGAAACAAAAAAGAATATTAATGATGACATCATCTCAAGAACCATCTGTAAGAAAGGATCAACATAACATTTTTGTTCTGAGAAGGAAATATTCGTGGCTATATGAACACAGAAATATAACGGTTAAGTCATATAAATATTTGGTGATTTTCCTTTCCATTTTTTTTTTTTTTTTTTTTTTTTTTTTTTTTTTTTTTTCTTTTTTTTGGAGTACAGTGGCATGATCTTAACTCACTGCAACCTCCGCCTCCTGGGTTTGAGTGATTCTTGTGCCTCAGCCTTCTGAGAATCTGGAATTACAGATGTGCACCACCACACCTGGTTAATTTTTGTAGTTTTTTTTTTTTTTTTTTTTAGTAGAGATGGGGTTTCACCATATTTGCCAGGCTGGTCTTGAACTCCTGACCTCAAGTGATCGGACTGCCTTGACCTCCCAAAGCGCTGGGATTACAGGTGTGAGCCACCATGCCCAGCTGGTATATTTGGTGATTTTTCTTTTTTTCTGGAGACTCTGGGAGCAAAGTGACAATCTTCTCTAATTCTAGGCTGGCGTGAAACATGCACAGGAATACCGGGATGAAGGTCTCTTGGTCAGAACCAGATGAGGACTTTATCATAATTTGTGGATTATTCACAGCAAGTATAGAATTTCGGGGTGGTTTTCTGTACCACTTAGAATACAGTGGATCTCTTTTCCACACTTTCACGTGGTAGAGGAATTACATTTAATTCCCTCTTTAGTGACTAGTCACCCAGCCCCCTCCACATTCATTCTCTAGATGGCAGCCAGAAAGATCTTTTTGGAGAGGAAAATTGAGCCAGGCTCTCTTCCAGGGAACACTCTGCAACATCTTCCCACTGGTCTAAAAAAATAAAAAGTTTCTTGTGGACATCAAGGCCTCATGTGGCCTGCCCACTACCAGCTGTACTCACAGGCACTCCCCACAGCTCTTCCCTCTCCCCACACTGGCTTTTTCTTGCTGTCTCCTGTCTGCTGGGGTCCCTTGCATTAGAGGGCCTTTGCCCATGCTGTTTCTTCAGTTGGAAGCACTTCTTTTCTTTTTCAGCCTGGTCACAGTTTCAGTCTTACCCTTGTTGTGTCATTGGAGTCTGTGTTTGTGTGGGTTTAAGCCTGTGTCTCTCACTTGACTGTGAGCTCTGCCTGCCAGTTTTGCAGATGACTGCATTGCTTTTCCTGCACCCAGGAAATGGTGCCATTTAACCTGGATCATGGTGGATCAGCAGGAGGTCATTGTGGGAATGGGTAGAAAGGCATTTCAGAAGGACAGCAATAGCATGAGCCATATGGAGAAAGGGCCAGGATAAATTGTTACATCACTGAAGCCCAAGAGTAGAGTGATGGGGAGGAGGGCTGGCTACAGAAGAGGCTGATCATGTCATCTGGGACACTGTTAGAAGCATTGTATGTCTTGTTGGAACACTGGGCCTTATCCCAAGCAATGGAACCATGATTTGAAGAAAGAGACTTACATAATGAGATGGGAACTCAACTTGCGTGATGCTATGGAAAAGGAGTGGGTAGCTGGGCACCTCTGGAGGAAACTGTTGCCTAAGCCCACAGAAGAGCTCATGGAGCTTGACCTAAGGATGTGGCTGTGGAAATACACAAGAGAAAATGAAGGAATGCACTGAGCTTGGAAACTAACGGGACACCAAGTTGAGGGAACATAGGGAGCTGTAGTCAATTGATGTGTGAACTAGGATGGCAACTGCACTCCAGACAGCTTGTAGAAGGCTTTGATAATCTACAATGTCCCTCTTGTACCTAGTACTAGAATGGAAAACAGAGTCAACTCAGAGACAGAGAGAGGAAGGGGGAGGAGAGGGAGAGAGACAGTGAGACTGGGAGAGGGACAGAGAATGGGCATGTTGGAGAATGGTTTGTGGAAAGGAAAAGATACGAATATGAGGGTCCAGCTCAACAGTGGAGGTGGGTTAAATAGCTTTATTGGCTGCCTGGGGTCCAACAGTCACTCTTGTCAGCCCAGAATGTCCCAGCCTAGAGGTCTTTGTCTCTAGTGCCTGCCTATATATATATATATATATATATATATATATATATATATATATATATGTACTGGATCTGATTTAGGGCCATATCGTATAAATACATGTATGTTAAACCTTGGTAACATATATATATATATATATTCATTTCTGGCTCTCCTTTCAGCTGGTGATGGGGAGTTGCTCTGATTCTGCTGGTGGCTAGATGACACTCTGCCTGGCCTCCTCTCTGATGCTTCCCGAGTATTCTGTTTAGTTTGATCATTTGAAATGGAGTCATATTATTCTTGTGCATTCTTTGGGAAGCATTTTAGGTGGTTTAGTTGCTTACTGGATGTCCGAGTTATGATTAAAATCCAGAGAAGGAGAAATACATGGCAGCACAGCGCCAGTCCAGTGGTGTACCCAGTCCAGTGTGTTTGAACCCAGGGAGAGGCTCTGCCAGGCAGGAATGGAACTAGCATAAGGGGTGTACAGGCACACAGCACACTTGAAGAAATGTGTGATGTCATCCAAAGAGGTAGATCTTAGACTGTAACTGCATATGGACCGTGTGTTTTGAACTCACAAAGGTCTGAGCTACCATACCACCTTATTTATTTCTTAGGTCTTAGTCTTGCTACTTTTGACTCTCAAGGTTGCACTGTTGCTGCAAACTGGAAAGCATTAAAGTTTACTCTAGGAATGTAGTGTGGAACTACTATCAGTGCATCCACATACGAGGAAAGAATAAAGGCATTAAAACAAAAATTTTAAAGTCTTGGCTCTACAGGAAAACAGAAGATAAATTTATCACTGGTTTTAAGCTAAAATAAATTATTAAAGTATATATATGTTTAATTTTTTATAATTCCTTGCTTTGATGGCATTTTGATCATCTACTAAAGATTGGTCCCAGCTGTACTGGATCTGATTTAGGGCCATATCATATAAACACATGTATGTTAAACCTTGGTAATCAAACAGTGTGGGAGGGGCCTGGGGGAACCCAGTTGAGTGAAGCAATAGCAGGTTCTTCTCATCCTTATCACATTCGTTTTAGAGCTCTGCTCATTGAGTGAAATGGTTTAAATAGTGGTTACAGAATTTAAATTATTTTTTTTCTCCTGTGCTCATACTTCTCTTATTCTCTCTCTTAGGCTGAGATCATAGAGTTAAATTCGCATTAATTAAGTGTACATTTACACTTTATTGTTATCTCCTTTTCACAGATGAAGAAATTGAAGCTTAGAGTAGTTGAGAAACTTGTCAGCCTCTCTAAGCTTTAACAATTAAGCATTCTGAAAGCAAGCCTTGGGGAATGAGCAGGCTTGTGGCTGGGGCTGGCAGAGCTGTCTCCCTCTGTTTTTCTTATCCGTTATCACTCAACTTCTTGATCTAACTCAAAACATAGCAGTCATCCTTGATTCTTCCCTCTTTTTCACCCTACACACAATAGATATTTAAAATGTGTCGATTTCCTCAGTTTAGACCATCGTTATCTTTCACATGAATATTAATGAGAACGAGAACACGATAATAGCAAATGCATGTGTGTGTGTGTCAAGCATTTACTATGTGCCTAACCCTGTATCTCACACCTGACCCATATGAGCTTACCTATATTTAATTCTCATAGTTACCCCTTGAGGCAATACCATTATTTTCCTCATTTTAAAAACAAGCAAACTGAGGCACACTTAGAGAAACTGAAAGACAAAAGACAAACAACATCCAATTTGATTTTCCTTCCTCTGGTTTGTTTTTTCCAATTCATTTTCTGCAACATAGTTAGAGTGATGGTTCATTAAAAAACTTACTGTGTGGCTCAAGAAGGTAAAAATCTCTTCTTCTCTTTTTGGCATCTTGCTGCCAAGTTGGAATCATATTCTGTACCTTCTTTCATGAGACCTTACCTGTGTACAAATAGTAAGTGATGGGAAATTAATGGTGGAAGTTGGGGACTGCAGCTGATTTGGGGGAGAGCTATTTTTGGAGCAGCCCTGTCTTGGGTGTCTTTGATAGACTGTCTATTCCAAAGACACTTGCAGCAGTAATTCCCTGTCACATGCTTTTCTTACTGTGTGACACTCTGAGATGTGGATGTTTATGTTCCTGCCTCTCGAATCTGGGTGGGCTTATGATTGTGGCTACTGTGACTTTATGTGACTTCTGAGACTAGATCATAAAAGGTGATGCGGCTGCTCCATAGATCACTGGAGTACTTGCTCTGAATTCCTAAGCTGCCAGGTAAGCAGTCACAATGCCTTAGGTCACTGTGCTATGAGGAAGGCCAGGTGGAGCGACCACACAGACGGGCCAGGAGATTGCACAAGGACAGGGATGTCCGGCCAGCCCTTTGGAGGGTTTTCCTCCAAAGTTTTCCTGTCTTCAATGTCCTTTGCTGTCTTCTGCATTTGGCAAACTCTTAGTCACCTTTTGAGACCCATGTCGTCTCCATCTTCCCTGACTTTCCCAGGGAATATATTATTCCTTCCTTAAGAAACGTGCGATGTCATCCCAAAGAGATAGATCTTAAGAGTGTAACTGCACTTTTTGAATGCACAAAGTTCTGAGCTACAATACCACTTTATTTCTTAGGTCTCAACCTGGTTAGTTTTCAGTAGATCTTCATCCTCTCTTCCACTGTTGCCCATGCTCATGTACTTTAGTTTGCACCTCCAGATCTACTTTCCCATCCTTTCTGCTTTGCTGTTGGCCTGAATGGATTAGATCAGCTTGAATAGACAGCAGTGAACTCTCTGGACCTATGGTTTCTGATTGAGCTTGGCCATTGGCAGGAGAAAAAGGGGAATACGGAGAATAAAATTGGAGTGTTTATTTAGTTAGTTTCCTTCCTGTGGGATTGCTCTGGGTTGGTTACCTCCTACCGCAAAGATTACACGTAGTGATGTGCTGGTGCGTGGTTAATCGGTATGGGGGTTGGAGAAGACTTGATTTGTAGTGTTTGCCAATTTCTATGGTATAAATACTCTTACCATGGACAATTTCAAGCTGCTGATGTGCCATCATTCAAGGCACTGTCTGCTCCCTCCAGCTGGCGTGAGCCAGATCCAGCACACCACTGTCCCCTTCTTTCCCTCCAGTAAATAGTCTCTGCTTTTCCCCAGCCCTTCAGACCTGTCTGTGCCATACTATTTTTAGCCCTGGGACACTGCACTGTCTCCTGTGGTTTTCCTCACCAAAATGTTACCTTTGTAAATAGTCACCTTATTAAACCCTCCTCAAATTATCCAGTTTGAGGTACCATCTCTTTCTTGATAAGATCCTAATCAAGTTATACTATTGGTCATTTGGAAATCTTTCCTCTTGCTATATTGTCAACATCTAGAGTATAGAGATTATACTTTATTAATTTATGTATCTTTAGCACCTAGCCAATGAAGACGGTTCCTTAGGAAGGGAAAGAAGGAATGAATTTTTATTGACTACTATGCACCAGATATTGCATCAGATACTTTAGAAAATGTTTTCTCTTTAATCCTAAGAAATCAAATTAATTCTAGGCACTGTCATTTCCATTTTGCAGATAAAGAAATTGAGGCTCAGAATGGGCCGGTAACATTTCCAAGTTTATACAGTTAGGAAGTGGCTGAATAAGGATTTGAATCTGTGTGTTTCACTCTGAAACCTATACTTTTTTTTTTTTCACTGCTGCCTAGTTTATGTTTAGTGAATGAATAGATGCTTTAGTCAACAGAGAAGATAGAGTGCCATCAGAAATGCCTGTTAAGGGAAGTCTTCAAGTGGGAGAAATGGAATCAGCTTCCTCCTGTTCCTAGAAGTGAAGTTTCCAATAATCTAGCCATTTTTGTCAACTGTCCTGTGTAAGCATTCCTGTGAACGGGGGAGTATTTTAGATAACATTAGGCGATTCATGAATTAGCCATAAATCTGGCAGATCTTTTTATTGTATCTTGACAAATTCACGTCTGCTATGTTTTCAATGCATTCCCCAAAGTTTATGTGTTGGAATCTTGATCCCCAGTGTAGAGGTGCTAGGAGATAGGGTGTATAAAAGATCTTTAGGACATGGGCACAGCCCCTATGAATGGATTAATACCATTATTTCGGTAGTGGGTTCTTTATAAAAGGAGGTGTTCACCCCACTCTTGCTCTCTCTCACCTTGTGATGCCTTTTGCCTTGTTATGATACAACAAGAGGACCCTCACCAAATGCCTTGATCTTGGACTTCCCAGCCCTCCAGAACCATGGGCCCCAAAATTTCTGTCTATTATAAATTACTTATTCTGTGGTATTCTGCTACAGCAGCATAAAACTAAGACAATATCTTAGAGTAGTACTGGGCTGTTTCTAATCTCCTTAAAGATTAAAAATAGCTTAATACTCTGAGATGAGGCAAACTATGTCTGTATGGTTGCATTGAATGATGAGGAAACTGCAAACATGATCAATTACAAGATAACTCTTGTACAAGAACACACTTTGCCTATCTCAAATTTTTTGCTCTAGTCTTCCATGTAGAAGGTACTGGTGATTCTAGTCAAGACTTGGAAGAACCCATAGCAGGTTCCTTAAAAAAAGTGTGCAACATGTTTCTGATCTGTTATCAGGCCCTAAAGCAATTGGTATTTTTGTTATAACAATGGAAAACATTTACGGGAAAAATTGATGCTGGTTTTGGCAATTTCAGTCTGTTAAGATGCCTCAAAAGGGAGCACAACAGGTCTAATGGGGCTGTTAGAAACCTGAGAAGACGTGAGTCCAGTTCTGACCTTCTCATTTGCCTAATCTTATTTTATTTATATTTATTTATTTACTTATTTATTTTTGAATGAGGTCTGGCTCTATCGCCCAGGCTCTATTGCTCACTGCAGCCCATCTTCCCACCTCAGCCTCTGGAGTAGCTGGGACTACAGGCCTGCACCACCACACCTGGCTAATTTTTGGATTTTTGGTAGAGATGATTTCGCCATGTTGCCCAAGCTGGTGTTGAATTCTTGAGCTCAAGCAATCTGCCCACCTTGGCCTCCCAAAGTGCTGGGATTACAGGCATGAACCACTGTTCCTGGCTATTTGCCTAATTTTAAGTTATAGCTAAACCACTTATATGTTCTGTGCCTCTGTCTCCTTCACAGTGAAAAAGACAGTTGGATTAAACTAAAGGTAACTGGACTAAGTTACCTTTCTAGCTCTAAGAAGTTTTTGTAGTGCTTAGGAAATTTTCTTTCTTTTTAGTTAAACCATTAGTATTTTTCTACACTTGCTATCTACTGCGTCTTTTCATTTCAATCTTGTTTTTCTCTATAGTAATAATTTTTTAGTTACTCATTATATCTCTTATTTGTTATCTATCACCTATATACTATCTACCTATATAAATACTAAAAAGAAAAGCTGCCCACTGTTCAATGTAAGGACACAAATATAAAACAATCCCTACATATGTTTTGTGTATATGTTTGTGCACATATATACTACATATATGTTCATATACATATTATATGTATATTCTATATACATGTGTAAATACACACAATATACACCATACACACAATACACATATATACACACACACACACACACATACACATATGCACATATATATGCTGTGGTGTTTTGTAAATGTTTTCCAGTCAGCCATCCTAGAAGAAAAAAGCTCTGATTTATAGCATTTGCCGATTTTTGTGGTGTAAATACTCTTACCATGGCCAATTTCAAGCCACTCAAGTTGAGTCACTGGACATGGAGCTGAGAAAAGATGCACAAACTAGACTCTATTGGAAGGCAACAGGATTTGGTTGGAGCACACCATTGAATATAGACTATTGGGTACTACTGTCTCTCATGCTAAAATACCTATTTTTAAAAATTTAATTTTAAGTTCCGGGATACATATGCTGGATGTGCAAGTTTGTTGCATAGGTAAACGTGTGCCATCATGATTTGCTGCGCCTGTCAACCCACCACCTAGGTATTAAGCCTCACATGCATTAGCTATTTATCCTGATGCCCCCGACCCCCTGACAGGCCCAGTGTGTATTGTTCCCCTCCCTGTTTTCATGTGTTCTCATTATTCAGCTCCAAGATATAAGTCAGAACATGCAGTGTTTGGTCTGAAATATCTATTTTTTTCTTCAACTTTCATTTTAAATTCAGTGGTACATGTGCAGGATGTGTGGGTTTTTTTTCATAGGTAAATGTGCACCATTGTGGTTTGCTGCACAGATCATCCATCACCTAGGTATTAACCCCAATGTTTATTAGCTATTCTTCGTGATGCTCTCCCTTTCCCCACCTACCCCTGAGAGGCTCCAGGGTGTTGTTCCCCACCCCGTGTGTCCATGTGTTCTCATCATTTAGCTTCCACTTATAAGTGAGAACATGCCATGTTTGGCTTCCTGTTCCTGCCTTAATTTGTTGAGGACAATGACTTCTAGTGCCACCAAAGTCACTGAAAAGGACATGATCTCATTCCTTTTTATGGCTGCATAGTATTCCATGATGGATATGTACCACATTTTCTTTATCCAGTCTATCATTGATGGGCATTTGGATTAATTCCATGTTTTTGCTATTGGAAATAGTGCTGCCATGAACATACGTGTGCATGTATCTTTATAATAGAATTACTTATATTCTTTTGCATGTATACCCAGTAATATGATTGCTGGGTCAAATGGTATTTCTACCCCTAGATCTTTGAGGAATCACCACACTGTCTTTCACTATGGTTGAACTAATTTACACTCCCCAAAACAGTGTAAAAGCATTCCTTTTTTTGGCAAAACCTCACCAGCATCTGTTGTTTCTTTTTAATAATAGCCATTCTGACTAGCATCAGATAGTATCTAATTGTGGCTTTGATTTGCATTTCTCTAATGATCAGTGATGTTGAGTTTTTTCATATGTTTGTTGGCTGCATAAATGTCTTCTTTTGAGAAGTGCCGGCTCATGTCCTTTGCCCACTTTTTAATGGGGTTGTTTGTTTTTTTTCTTATAAATTTATTTAAGTTCCTTATAGATTCTGGATATTAGACCTTTGTCAGATGGATAGATTGTATTTTGTCCCATTCCGTAGGTTGTCTGTTTACTCTGCAGGTAGTCTCTTTTGCTGTGCAGAAGCTCCCCATTGCTTGTTTTTGTCAGGTTTGTTAAAGATCAGGTGGTTGTAGGTGTGTGGTTCTATTTCTGTGTTCTCTGTTTTGTTCCATTGGTCTATGTGTCTGCTTTTGTACCAATACCATGACCTTTTGGTTACTATAGCCTTGTTCTATAGTTTGAAGCCAAGTAGTGTAATGCCTCCACCTTTGTTCTTTTTACTTGGGATTGTCTTGGCTATTCAAGCTCTTGTTTGGTTCCATATGCATTTTAAAATATTTGTTTTTCTAATTCTGTGAAGATTGTCAATGGTAGTTTAATGGGAATAGCATTGAATCTATAAATTGCTTTGGTCAGTATGGCCATTTTCACAATATTTATTCTTCCTATCCATGAGCATGGAATGTTTTTCCATTTGTTTGTGTTCTCTCTTATTTCCTTGAGCAGCTTTTTGTCGTTCTTCTTGAAGAGGTCCTTCACTTCCCATGTTAACTATATTCCTAGATCTCTTATTCTTTTTGTAGCAATTGTGAATGGGAGTTTATTCATGATTTGGCTCTCTGCTTGCTTGTTCTTGATGTATAGGAATGTTATCGATTTTTTCACATTGATTTTGTATCCTGAGACTTTCCCGAAGTTGCTTATCAGCTTAAGAAGCTTTTGAGCTGAGATGGTGGGGTTTTCTAGGTATAGTATCATGTCATCTTCAATCAAGGATAACTTTACTTCCTCTCTTTCTATTTGAATACTCTTTATTTCTTTATATTGCCTGATTGCCCTGGCCAGAACTTCCAAGTGGTGAGAGAGGGCATCCTTTTCTTGTGCCAGTTTTCAAGAGGAATGCTTCTAGGTTTGCCTGTTCAGAATGATATTGGTTGTGTGTTTGTCATATATGGCTCTTATTATTTTGAGGTATGTTCCTTCAATGCCAAGTTTATTGAGAGTTTTTAACATATAGGGATGTTGAATTTTATTCAAGGCCTTTTCTGCATCTATTGAGATAATCATGTTTTTTTTTTTTTTTTGTCTTTAGTTCCATTTATGTGATAAATCACATTTATTGGTTTGCGTATGTTAAACAAACCTTGTATCCTGGGGATGAAACCAACTTGATTGTGGTGGGTAAGCTTTTCGATGTGCTGTTGGTTTGTCTTGCTAGTATAAAATACCTATTTTAATATGTATTTCGAGAACTGCATACTGAATGTAAACCTAAGAACACAAAATGTGTTTTTTATTTGATTTCTGTTTATTATGGTCTTTACTTGGAATTATTTTTAAGTAACTTTCTTACCTCATGCCAAATACATATACACACAAGCATGTATATGTACATACACTTACCTAAATTTTGTTGAAGTTTTTTGGGGATGTCTATGCATTGTGTAACCATGTATAAGTAGATTATACTCATATATGGTGCACATTTGTTTTAAGTCATATATCCTTTCAAATTTAACGTTTAAAGAATTTCGTTATATATCTGTATTTCTTTAGGATTCTAAACTTTTAGGGCCATTCTCATAAGTGTACCCAACATTTTCATTGACTACTTGTTTATCAGAGGAGTTAGGGCTAGAAAAAACCCCAAACTATTAGATCACCAAACCTGGGAATGATATAAATTTGATAAACTCAGAAATCCAAAAAAGCTGCATACAGTAATTTGGTATTTAGTCAATCACAGAAAGGCTACCGCGCGTTAACTGTTGACTGAATGATGAGCATCAAACATAGAGTGTAATTAACACAGACAGAAGCTTACTGCCAACAACAGTTTGAAACAATTTTAGTCCTCTATTTCCTGCCAACTTTGATATATAAAGAACCCTTCGTGGCATGATTGAGAGAATTTGTTTTTGCATGGGGAATTCAGCTTGTACTCTGAGCCTCCAGTACCGGAGCTCTTGCAGGGTAGAAGCTTAATGGGTATGTTTTTGGATTGAACCAGTTGAACCAGATCTACATTTAAAAATAAAATTAGTCCTCAGACACCACACTTCTCGTTAGTAAATTCTCATTGCGTTCCATGAATCAATGGTAATATGTTCTCTGTTCCCTTAAGTAGTAAGTGAGCTTTTCCTAGGCTAGGGTGCATTGTCTAAGGGAGAAAAGACAATGATGAATACCTATCTGAATCAAAGGAAAACTTTTACAAAAATTGTAATTAAGAATTTGAAGTGTGTACTGATCAAATGTGCAAGAATGAGTATCAGCTCTAAGTTATTCATTAACAGTTTATCTGCCACAACTGAAACCTTGTCTTCCATGTCTGCCCTGATTCCTAGCTGATCATGGCAATCAGCTTGATTCTGAGCTGGGAACCCAATCAGGACAAATCTGGAAAAGCATATGTGACTGAGTAAGCTCCAGATAAGTGTGTGTGTGTGTGTGTGTGTGTGTGTGTGTGTGTGTATGTCAAACATTAAAAGATGTATCATTTATCCACACTGATGGAAATAATTGACTTGCTGGCAATTTCTTCTTTCTCCTCCAGAGATCACTAGTGCTGAATTACTTGCAGTTCTTCAAGGCAGTCAGGCTTCCTCACACCTATGTATCACATGGGTGTCTTTAGCTCTTACAGCTTGATATCAGCCTTGTCCCATCTTAGCATTCTCCCCCAATCCCTGACTGAGCTTGGTAACTACTCTATTCTTCTAAACCCAGTTCTGAAGTCTCTTTGTCAGGATGTCACACTAGTCTGCAATGAATGCCCTTCTTGTGAGGTCCATTGCATTCAGTAACACATTTGTCTATGTCTTTATCACATTGTATTGTGGTTTTTGCTCAGCTGCTTGTCTGTCTTCCTTGTAGATTATAAGTTCCTTGAGGGAGATATTGATTCTTACATCTTTGCATTTCATGGCAAATAGCAGGTACTCATTAATGTTGAATATTTCAATATACAAATAACTAAAATTAATGAACAAATAATTTATGAGTTGAGTATTCATGTATTCGATCTCAACCTGCTTTTATTAGTCAAGATTTTTAATTTGTAGCAGAAACAACTCAAATTCACTTTAGGTCAATCAGGAATTTACCGCTTTAAATAACTATGAGTCTAAGGAGGGGTGTAAACTATGGACATATTGGATCCAGGTTGCAGATGATGCCATCAGAAATCTGTCTTTCTGCACATCTAATTTCTTTTTTCCTCTGGGGGTAATTTTAATCCAGCAAGGACTCTTTCTGCTATAAAGGATGGTCCTGGTAGCTCTAGGCTTTTATAGTGCGGGACAACTGGCAATTTCAGAAGGATACTGAGTATCTACATGAAGCCGCCCAGAATGACTATGCTTGGCTCTACCTGGGCTCTACACACCACTCATGGACTAGTAACTGTTCCCAGGGTGATAGGGTGTTCTGATTGATCATTTCAGGTCACATGCAAACACTAAATGAAAGGAGGGTTCCTTAATTAAAAATTTCCTTAGGGATAGTTCCTGGTGACAGTTTGCAAAAGAAAATGATATTGTAAGCCAAAAATATAAGCAGTATCTATACAATGTTGTTGACTTTGCAATATGATCAAATTTTTAAGAGCCTGCCACGTGTCCAGACCAGTTTGACTTCTTCGTGCCTCTTTTCTAGGCCCACTGAGATGCACCAAGACTGACATAAATAAACATTGGGAGGATGCTTAATTTTCAGTTACTTAGATGTTGAACCGAGGTGCATAATTCTATGCCTGTAGCTTGCTCCTTACTCCTTCTTTTTATTTACTGCTTTTAAAAATATCTTTTAAGTTTTGGAATAGTTTTAGATGTGTAGACAAGTTGCATGGATAGTATAGAGTTCTTGGCTGGGTGTGGTGGCTCACACCTGAAATCTCAGCACTTTGGGAGGCTGAGGTGGGAGGATTGCTTGAGCCCCGGAGTTCAAGGCCAGCCTGGAAAACATAGTGAAACCCCATCTCTACAAAAAATACAAAATAGAAATTATCCAGGTGTGGTGGTACATGCTTGTAGTCCTAGTTACTTGGGAAGCTGAGGCGGGAAAATTTCTTGAGCTCAGGAGGTCGAGGATGCAGTGAGCTGTGTTTGCACCACTGTACTACAGCCTGGGCAACAGAGCGAGACCTTGTGTCAAAGAAAAAAAAAAAAAGTCATTTCACCCACAAATATTTCATTGTCACAAGGTTATTTTTTACATAAAGGGAGGTCAGGGAATGACAGTTTAGAAAGAGGCAAATAAACAAAAAAAAAAAGAAAAAAAGGCTTCACATATACCATATCATCTAGTTTTCATTGTTAACATATTACTGTGGTATATTCGTCACAATGAAGGAACCAACATGGGTGCATTGCTAATTAACTAATCCCTGCAGTTTCTTGGGTGTTCACTAATTTTCCCTTAATATCTTTTTTTTGTTCTAGGATCCCATGCAAGTTACCCTGTTAAATTTAGTTGCCATGTCTTGTTTGTCCCCTCCGGTCTGACAGTTTCTCAGGCTTTCCTTAGTTTTGATGACCTCGATAGTTTTTAGAAGTTCTGGTAAAATATCTTGTAAAATGTCCCTCAATTTGGGTTTGTCTGACGTTTTTCTCATGATGACACTGAGTTATTAGTTTGGGGGAAGAGGCCCTCAGAGGCAAGGTGTCCTCTCATCACCAAGATGTATGCCAAGCATGCATACTATCAACATGACTTATCCTTGTTGATGTTGACCTTGAACCCCGGGATAAGGTAGTGTTTGCCAGGTCTCCCTGTTTTCTAGTCCCTTTTTTCTTTCTCTTCCCATATTTTCCTCTTTGAAGCAAGTCACTAAGTACAGCTCAAACATGAGGTAGGGAGCTAAGCTTTACTTTCTTGAGGGGAAGAGGATCTACATAAATTGTTTAGAATTGTTTGGAATTTTGCTGTGTGGGAAATTTGTCTCTTTCCCATTTATTGATTTATCTATTCAATCACTTGTTTATGTCAGTATAGACCCATGGATATTTATTTTATACTTTGGGCTATACTTCAGCACTGCATTGTTTATTTTGTTGATCACATTGTCCAAGCTTTAGCAATTGTGGGCTCTTTCACTGGGCCCTTCTGTCCCTTTGCCATGCTCTCAGACTTTTGTTTTTTGAGCACCTCTTTACTTTCTGACATTACAAGATGGTCCATTTTCATCTTGTGTATTCTCTGTCCTGGTCCTAGAATCATCCGTTTCCTCAAAGAGCCTTGGTTCCTTTTATTAGAGAATAGTAGAAACCAAGATCTGGGTGCTGGTTGTGTCCCATTGATACTGGGGTATCATTACCTTTAGGCCCTCTCAGCAGGCAGAGCTAGGAAATGTGTGTATGGATACTAACTCATTTCGCTACTTCCTTTTAATGTCCTTTCTTACTGACCTTTCCTTGTATAACATATTCATGCCTTTGCCTTGTCCTCCAGTTTGACGCACATTTTGTTGTCTCCTGTCTTCCAGATTTGGTTCTAGTTCTCAGTTATGCTTTTATTGCATTTTCTCCTTGATTCAGTGATTATGATGTAAGAACAAATGTGTTCAGCTTGACTTAGCTTTTGGAACGTCAACTGTGCTCTTTCCTTGCAGACTATGTGGGTGACACTTAGATGCTATAGGATACACAGAGGACGCTTTCTTTCTGGACCCTGTTTTGAGAATCTTATAATCTAATTATGTAACTGGAAAAAATATGACTGGAACATACTGTATATTCTCGTTTATGCTTCTTGGTGAGGAGATGGTTTATTTCAGTCATCCATGAACTTAATCATTAATTATTTTTTGAGCACTAACGAAATCGGGTATGATTTGAGGCCTTGAGGATATAGTTTTGCATCAGTTACAGTCCTTATCACTACCCCTAGCTTCCAAGTTTTGGAATCTAAAGGAGACCAACAGGCAAAGAATAAAGTGTTAGGATAGAGGTAAGCTGGAGGAACAGCAGGGAAAGAGGGGAAGGATTAATCAGTTCCATCTTGGCAGCACCCCATTGCAGGCACAGTGCTTGATAAAGAAACCAAAAGCTGCTCTAGCAAATTTTACAAGTCAAACCCATAAAAAGAAGAAACAGGAGGTGCTGGAGTGCTCTCTCCCCTCAGACTCACTCTCTTATCCTCTCTCATCCCTCACCAGCAGAGATCAGAGGCTTCAAGTTTTGAAGCATTAACATAATTGAGAATTTTATAAATTCTCTTCAAGGGGACATCATTAGATTCCATCACCAGGGAATAAAAATGAATCAGGATTCTAGAATCCAAGATGGGCTGGGTGTCGGGGAGTGGGGTGTGCCAGAAGGGGACAAGTCAAAAATGATATAAGTTACTTGGCCTAGTGAATGGGAGTGAATGATGCTGGGCTGAAAATACTAAAATTGACCAACGTGAGAGTATGGCAATTATTCAACACAGATGGCATAGCTGAGTGGCATGAGTTCAAATCCCTGCACAAGTTACTTAACCCCTCTGTTTCTTCATTTGTAAGGTGGAGAGGGTGATTGTACCTTATGTGAGGGTTATATGAGTTAATGTAGATGTGTACTTTAGAACAGTGCTAGATAGATAGTCAGTGTTGTATAATGAAGTGTTGGTGATCATTATTTTTATATATTAAATACCTTTTGCTTTAGCAAGATACTCTACTAAATACTAGGAACTACGCAAGATACTCCAGATATGGTTCTTCCCACTGTAACTCCCAAGGGGGTCTCCTTGCCCTCTGCCCAGATAGAACTGATTTATCAAGACAGAGGAATTGCAATTGAGAAAGTTTAATTCAAGCAGAGCTGGCTGTATGGGAGACTGGAGTTTTATTATTAGTCAAATCAGTCTCTGTGAAAATTCGGGGATTATGGATTTTAAAGATAATCTGGTGGGTAGGGGGCTGGGTCATGGGGAGTGTTGATTGGTTGGGTCAAAGACAAAATCACAGGAAGCTGAAGCTGAAGCTGTTCTCTTGTGCTGAGTCAGTTCCTGGGTGGGGGCCATAAGATCAGATGAACCAGTGTATTGGTCTGGGTGGAGTGCAGGTTCTAGAAAATATATCGAGAACAGATCTTAGGTTTTATAGTAGAGATGTTATCCCTAGGAGCAACGGGAGAGGTTTAGAATCTTGTGGCCTCTAGCTGAATGACTCCTAAATCATAATTTCTAATCTCATGGCTAATTTGCTAGTCCTACAAAGGCAGTCTGGTCCCCAGGCAAGAAGAGGGCTTGTTTCAGGAAAGGGCTGTTATCAATTTTGTTTCAAAGTTAAACTATAAACTAAATTTCTCCCAAACTAAGTTCCTTGTAGGCTATTAGTTCAGCCTGCAAGGAATGAACAAAAATAGCCTGGAGGTTAGAAGCAAGACGGATGTGGTTAGGTTAGATCCGTTTCACTGCCATCATTTTCTCAGTTATAATCTTTGCAAAGGCAGTTTCACCACAATTTTTATCAGCAAGAACTTCTAATTTCTCTTCACCCAATACTTTTTAATAATCCAATTTTTCAGTTATGCCTTGAAGGAAATAATCTACCCTTTTTGCATTTATCTCTTCTTATCAACCAGACTTTCCTTTAGGTAGCATATCTGGCTATTTATTAAGCGAGGAAGTACACATAACTCTGTGAAAACATTGACTTGGAGTAGAAACCTAGTCTAACACAATGTACTTGGATAATGAAGAACCTGGTTTACATTGCCCAGAAGAAAGTGAGGTATTTATTTATATGTCATTTTCCAATAGCAGTATCTTCAGATGTTTTGAAGGTCTTTAATTATGACTGCCAATTGTTAAACAACACCAAGATAAGCATGCTGCACCATGAAAACCGTCACTTGGGTTACAATATGGACACATCTGCCGTGATGTAAGCTTTTAAAAAATAGGATATATTTTGATTGAATACTCTGTTGCAAAATAATGAAAAAATGCTTACTATTTAATTCTAAAATATTGGGCTGTCATTACTTGTCTGATTTATATGGTGGGGTTGAAACTGCAGGACTATTGACAAGCTTAATGTTCTAGTTGTAAATCTGTGGACCATTTAACTTCTCCTCCTTTACTGATAAACAATCAAAAAGGTAAAATTGCCATAGTCTCTACTTTTCAGGAATACTACAAAGTTAAATAACAAAGTCTTTTGGAAATTCTCTGAGATCTCAACTGTCAATAGGTTTCACAATAAAACTTCAGTATCTCGAGTTAGTAAACTAAAAGTCTGCTCATTGCCACATTAGAAGGTACAAAGGGCTGACCTATGTCTGCTAAAGAAAGAATCTAGAAGATAACTTTTAGCTTCAAGTAAAAATCAATGTCTTTTAGTAGTTCAAAATTAGAAAGTTTTCATTGGTTATAATTTCAAATTTGTTGATTTTTAAAAACATGTCTGGGGATCTGAAATACAAAGAATGGTTGCATTTTAAAAGATTTTATATTATTAGGATGGTTTAAAAAATAGAAGTACCAACAACACAAATTCTTTTCATGGTTCTCTCGATCTCCCCAAAAGAAAACCCAAAATATTTCCTTTTGGTCTGGGTTAATTTTGGGGGTCCAATCTTTAAGAAATTGATACGGTACCAGGAAATTTCACTGACTTCTTCCATCCTTGAACTCTCCTTGCTGCTTATGAAGACTTTCAGTGGGGTTAGTTTCAAAATTAATCCAGGCTTTTGAGGGCAGTTGGGCCCTCTGAGCTTGAATAGTTAAGTGAATACTATTAAAAAAAAGAAGATTACACATTATTAGTAACTTGGAAGAACCAGAGTGAATGAACCGCTTTTCAGAACCTGCATGACAATTTTGAAAATTAAACCCAGTTAATAGAAAAAAATGCTAAATCAATGGCCATAAAATTTAATGGGCTTATAGCAGCCTTAACACAGTAGGACTGAATTATCATGTTAATTTAATTTCCATTTCTAAATGAACCAGAAGGCACAATAAAGATCAATTAACCAGCTACCTTCCCTGTCTTCTTTTTCTTTTACTGCTAGTTTTAAATCACATTCAGCCCCAAAGCACTCACACTGCTTCTGGAAACTCATTAGTTTTTCTTGAAATTAAAACAAAAAAGGAAAAAGAAGAAACAAAAACTAACGACTAACCATGTGCTGATTGAGACAACCACTGAGTATGTTCCACAATTATGGGGATATGTGTATTCAATGAAAAATCTCTACCCTTGTCACAAGGAGGCTACAGACTCAGTCACACCAAGCCTAGGGAAACACAAGTTAAAGGTCTCCATTATTGTGTGTACCAAGTGTTCATCTACAGTGAAAAAGCTGTGTGTGCCACTCTTAATGTTTATGAGGCAAAGAAGGAAGGCAACTCCATCTGTGTAATGTGGGTCCGCTGTTAGTGTAGTGAGCACCTCAAGCTTTGCACAGCCTGCACTTTAAGCATTGAAATGTGTCACTTTTCATTAATAGGCTTTTAAAAATCACTTTAAAAATTTACTTAATAGAGAAGAAAAAGAACTCAGTTGCCTCTCCTTTACCAGCAAAAGAAAAAAAAACACAGTTTTTGGTTTGGGTATAATTAATTTATTGTTGCAATGAATTGGTCATAATTTGATCAAATGTAGATCAAAAGTTTTCAAAACTTCTGGTGTTTCTAGTGATATAAACAACATTAGAAGACTAGATGGGTGGACAAAAAATATTTTTATTTTATAGATTTTTTAGTCACTGAAATTGGTTTCTAATTCCATTTGCCATAATTTGAACAGTTATAATATTATATGTTAGTCTGATTTGATAATTTCACAATGTATATATGCACCAGATATCACAATGATCCCTATAAATACAATTATTTTTTAATTAAAAATAAAATTAAATATATATATATACTGACAGATGCAGTGGTTTTGAGAGGCATCCTTTTTATTTTTGAAACTTTTAATCTAGTGATAATATTGAGCTTTCTAAAAAGAGTGACATGTTTGATCCACTTTTAAAGTTCTTGTGAAAGAACAGAAAAAACTGAAAAAATTTTTTAAATATATATTTTATTGCATTTTAGGTTTTGGGGTACATGTGAAAAACATGTAAGATTGTTGCATAGGTACACACACGGCAGTGTGGTTTGCTGCCTTCCTCCCCATCACCTATATCTGGCATTTCTCCCCATGTTATCCCTCCCCAACTCCCCACCCACCACTGTCCCTCCCCTAGTTCTCCGCCACAGACCCCAGTGTGTGATGTGTGTCCATGTGTTCTCATTGTTCAACACCTGCCTATGAGTGAAAATATGTGGTGTTTGATTTTCTGTTCTTGTGTCAGTTTGCTGAGAATAATGGTTTCCAGATTCATCCATGTCCCTACAAAGGACACAAACTCCTCGTTTTTTATGGCTGCATAGTATTCCATGGTGTATACGTGCCACATTTTCCCTGTCCAGTCTATCATCGATAGGCATTTGGGTTGGTTCCAAGTCTTTGCCGTTGCAAACAGTGCTACAATGAACATTCGTGTGCGCGTGTCCTTATAACAGAACGATTTATAATCCTTTGGATATATATCCAGTAATGGGATTGCTGGGTCAAATGGAATTTCTATTTCTAGGTCCTTGAGGAATCGCCACACTGTCTTCCACAATGGTTGAACTAATTTACACTCCCACCAACAGTGTAAAAGTGTTCCTGTTTCTCCATATCATCTCCAGCATCTGTTGTCTCCAGATTTTTTAATGATTGCCATTTTAACTGGCGTGAGACGGTATCTCAATGTAGTTTTGATTTGCATTTCTCTAATGACCAGTGATGATGAGCATTTTTTCATGTTTGTTGGCCTCATATATGTTTTCTTTTTGTAAAGTGTCTGTTCATATCCTTCTCCTACTTTTGGATGGATTTGTTTGTTTTTTTCTTATAAATCTGTTTTTGTTCTTTGTAGATTCTGGATATTAGCCCTTTGTCAGATGGGTAGATTGCAAAAATTTTTTCCCATTCTGTTGGTTGCTGATTCACTCTAATGACTGTTTCTTTTGTTGTGCAGAAGCTCTGGAGTTTAACTAGATACAATTAGTCTATTTTGGCTTTTGTTGCCAATGCTTTTGATGTTTTAGTCATGAAGCCCTTGCGTATGCCTATGTCCTGGATGGTTTTGCCTAGAGTTTCTTCTAGGGTTTTTATGGTGTTAGGTCTTATGTTTAAGTCTTTAATCCATCTGGAGTTTAGTGTAAGGTGTCATGAATGGGTCCAGTTTCTGCTTTCTGTACATGGCTAGCCAGTTTTCCCAACACCATTTATTAAACAGGGAATCCTTTCCCCCTGAAATTGAAATTTTACAACTGAAATTCTTTAAACACCAGAAATACTGAAATGGTTTTGTCAACTACATAGATATTTTCTGGGATGGAAGGGATGCATTGTGCTGTTTTGCTCCTGCCTCCCCTCAGATTGACACTGGGTCATATAAAGCCCTGAGTCGTTGGCATGGGCATGGTGGCTCCTCACTGAATGCTGACCTCCTCTCCTCCTTCCTCTCCTCTCCACCACAGCAGGGCTCTCCCTGAGCTGCAGAGAGGAATTCTAGGAGCAAATGTCAGCCAAGTGCCTGCTGTGGCCTCTTGCCACTTGCTAATAGTTTTCTGCAATTGATGAAGACATTCTTTTACAGTGGATTCTCAAAAATTATTGCTGATTAAAAGAACATTATGTTCTGCCCTCTCCCTGTCCCCAGCCTGATTTTGGGACTGAAGAGGTTGTTTTTGCAGATCAGGCCATTGTGTCATGAATCCTATCATGGAGCTGTTGATATGATTTAACTACTAGAATCACTGAAGTCACTGGATTGTGACTGACCAAGTGCAGATGGGGACTGTAAAGGAGCAATTTGGGTACGTGGGAGGGTAGGCAAGGAGAGAAGAAAGAGGAAAAATGGCAGCAGAAGGAAGAATGAAAGAAGATAAGAACAGAAGAAAGCCATGGCAATGCATGCCCTTCATAACTGCACTCATGAGGCAGAATTTCCCACTCCCAGGTTTGCCAAGCTCTGTGTGAACAGTCCCCACCATGCATATCTTGGTTATTGACCTAGCTGCTTGCCTCACTGCTGGTATTACTTGCTGTCATGGTCAGGTCCAAAGATGACAGACTTTGAAACATTCTGTTTTGAGGTTTTGAGAAACTTTCTCCCAGGCCATAGGCTGACTGGTGTTGCTACCCACCATTATCCAGTATTTCCTAAGCCCATGTCTCCCAGGAGCTGTCCTATCAGAATATAGGACTGTGTTCACAGCTTTTCTGCCATCTGGCTGTGTGGCTTTGGAAGTCACTTCACTTGTCTGGGCCCTGGTTTCCTCAGTGGTGAAGGGAAGAGTTTGACCTTGAAGCAACTTCTAGCTCCAACTCTCTGTGGTTCACTGAAGCTCCATTGCAAGCATGGGGCAAGATTGTAAGGCAGGATCAAAGTGCTTCAGCTTGCCATTTTTCCTGAGATTCACTTCTTGTTCAAAGTCAAACAGCTGACTTTTTTTCCCCTAGGAAACTGTGAGTGTGTGCATGTACATAGACATATTAATATACACACAAGTGTATGCATACATCTATGTGTGTGTGTGTGTGTGTCTGTGTGTGTATTCTACAGTAGCCTGAAATTTTAGTAATGGCGTTCAGTGCTTTAAAGGAAGAATTTGAATGTTCTCTAAGTAAAAGGACAATGAAAAGAGGAAAAAAGTCTATTTCCTGACCATCTTGAAAATGTTTGGATGAACGGTTACATTCTTTTATTGAGATGGATCTCATGTATGTATAGATGTGTGCTTGTTTTTAGTTTCAGCCTGTCAGAAAAACTGGAGAGAAATGGTACACATCACCCACTCGGAAACATCCGTCCATCTTCATCACATAGTTTATATATATTTTTAGGGACAATGTCTTATATTACACATAGACCTCCCCAAGAGAATCCGACATTACGCTGGGGCAGGGAGTCTGATGCCTTATATAAAATGGGCCAGGTTGCTGACTGGTGAAGAAAAACACAAACTGGCTACATAGCAGGATTTACTTTATTTTCTTAAAAATGTGTTTGCTAAGAATGTAGAGTGGTAGGAACATTTTTGGGAGTGTTTACTTTTTTTTTTTTTTTTTTTTTTTTTTTTTTTGGAATGATTGTATAAATTCCTGATGCTAATGGAGTGTGGGTGGGTGTCCTTCCTTTACATTGCAGAGCCGCTGTCAGGAGGGAAAAAAGGAGCCAGGCTGGCAGCAGAAGGGCCCTTCTGTGCAGGGACAAGAGCCATTTGGTTCCCTCTGGGCTCCCTCCTGTCCATGTCCATGAGCAGCCAGAGAGGGACACAGGTGACAACTCTGGGCCTAATAGCCCTCTCTCTATTTTTATCTCTCAGCTGGGGGTTGAATGTTCTTATTTTATAGTCACTTGCCCTTTTCAACTCTGAAAAGAGAGATGGTTTCTCCCTCCCCCAACGCTACTATCTGTGTTTTGTGTTCTTTGTTCCATAAAGAAAAGAAAAACCCCTAGGATTATTTCTCCGAGAAGTTTCTTATATTTGGAAAACTGCATGCAAATGTAGCTGAGTGCTGTGTGAGGTGATGCAGGCTGCCCCACTTCTGTCCAGAGGGTAGAGAGATTGTGGGGCACACCTGCAGCCTGGGCATCAGGCAGGTGTGAAGGTGGCTTGGTTAGGTGTGGGAAGATGAGTGTGGTGTGCCTGAGAAACAAGTACATCATGTTTAATCCTCTGGATGCCACCTGGGTTCTCCACTGTTATCAGCAAAATAGTGACTGGTACTTCCATCCATCCATCCATCCATGTATTAATTGAATTAATATGCACTTGGTGAGCTTTTCTGTGTCAGGAACAGATGCCTGGTATGTAAAATGAAATAAGTCTACCAGTGGAAGACACAACAACAAGAACTTTGATTTATTGAGGTTTACAATTTGCTAGGTACTATGCTGAGTTCTTTATATGTGCCATTTTGTTCATCATTTCTGACCCCATTTTTCAGATTAGGAAACTGAGATTCTAAAGGGCTTGCTCAAGATCATATAGCTAGTAAGTGACAGAGTCACATTTGAACTTGAATCACAGCAATATTGTGATGAATTTGTTTGATCTTCAACCCTATTTCTTGGCATGCATTCCTGAAATCCTTAGAATCTCTAAAATGATGTCTTTTTTTATACTTATGGTTAACTGAAGGCTAAAAGCTCCTAAGCAGCTTCTGGATAGAGGTTAGTCACCTGAAAGATCAAGGCATGATTAGAGGGTTGAGAATTTCAGCCCCACCTTCTGTGAAGGGGAGAGGGGCTGATGATTAAGTTGATCACCCATGGCCAATGGTTTAATCAATCATGCCTACATAATGAAGCCTTCATAAAAACCCAAAAGAACTGGGTTCAGGGAGCTTCCAGGTAGCTGAAAACATGGAGGCTCCTGGAGGGTGGAGTGCAAAGGACAGCATGGAAGCTTTGGGTCCTTTTCCCCATACCTCACCCTAGGCATCTTCATCTGTCTCGTTTGTAGTATCCTTCATAATAAGGGTAAACGTGTTTCCCTGAGTTCTGTGAGCCACTCTAGCAAACTAATAGATACCAAAGAGGGGATAATAAGAAACCCAACTTGACGCCAGTTAGTTGGAAGTTCTGGAGGCCCAGACCTACAACTCGTAGGGGTGGGGGCTGGTCTTGTGGGACTAAGTTCTCAACCTGTGAGATCTGACCCTATCTCTAGGGAAATAGTGTCAGAATTGAATTAAATTAGAGGATACCCAGCTTGTGTCCACTGCAGAACTGACTGCTTGCTTGTTGTGGGGGAAAATCCTCCCCATATTTGGACACAGAAGTCTTCTGTGTTGATTGCTGTTGTGGTGTGAGATTGGAGAATAACATAATTTGAGTTGTTTTTTTGGCTCACAACCATCTTACTCTAAAACGTCCCAGGAGGAGAACATTGCAGTAGACAATGATAAATGCAATGATGAAGCATGTCTGGGTGCTGAGTAATCAGTGAAGAGGGATTCCATCCACCTTTGAGAGTCAGAGAAGGCGTTTTGGAGATAATCGTTTTTAAGTTTAATGTTCAACTATAGACCTGAAATAGCAGATTGAGCTTCTACTGGAGATTCTATGTAGAAGGGATAACTTGTGAAAACAAGTGTATGTGGGAGTAATTGAAAATACTTTGGTGTTTCTGAAACATCTGAGGCAAGGAGTGGTGAGGATGAGGCTGGAAAGATGGAGAACAGGGCAGGTCATGGCAGATCTTTTAGAATCTACAATGCTAAGTGGTCTAGGTGAAAAGTGTTTGGGGATGGGCAAGACAGGCAGCGTAGGCTGGCAAGAAGGAAGGGAAGGAAGAGTTGATTCTGACTGAGAGGGCATGGGAGAGATGGAGAGGGTACAGGATGCCTCCGAGACTTCTAGCTTGGTGACTGGATGGATAGAAATGCCAACCATGGATACAGAGGACTCAGGAGGGGGACTGGGCTTAGGCAAAAGGTGCTGAGCAGTTTTATTGTTCACCAGTCTATAGTTATAACCTCTTATTATTAAGTTTTTAAAAGTAGCAGGTCAAATGGTACTGAATGGATTTCATACTTACTATGATTTATAGTTAATTATTAACTTATAATTTCATAAATAACATCTTTCTTGCCTGGGAGAAATAAAATACATTTGCTATAATCATGAAAATCCGAGAGTTAAGTAAGCCGTAATTTATGAATACTAACAATAAGAACAGCACTTATTGAGCACGTACATGGTCCAGATATTGTTCTTTATGCTTTACTTCTATTAATTCCATTCCTTTTGCCACTGATATT
Organism: Cebus imitator; assembly: GCF_001604975.1. Lineage (NCBI taxonomy): Eukaryota > Metazoa > Chordata > Mammalia > Primates > Cebidae > Cebus > Cebus imitator. Next base: position 3,862,885 of record NW_016107424.1, on the reverse strand, counting down.
TTAGCTAAGTGGCAGCCACCCTGGAGTTCACTCATGTCTTGCTGTGGATGCAGGTCCAGTGGTGTTGGTCTACCAGGGATGAAGCTGAGCATGGTACAGCCCTCATGGCCTGGTGACAGAGGCCCAAAAGACAGCTGTGTGAAAATCCATCTCAAAGCCTGTGGCATTCACCATCACTCAGCCTCTGCTGCTTCTGATGCTGGGATTATTTGGAATTCTGCCTGGGATATTCTGGAATATCTCCTGGGATATTGCTTGGGATATTTCCCTGGCATTTATCACTTCAGATTTCATATCTCTATTGGGCATTGTTATAAATTCTTTCCCATCAATTTATTCTTGAAAGACTTCCTTGTTCACTTTTGCTAGAGACACCTCTCCTGATAGTCTAGTACAACTACACTTATAAAAATGCATTTTTTTCTGTTATCTATATAGGATTTTGTGACAAGAATGTAGTGGATCCTGTGATGTGTTGTTAAGATCCCTTTAAGGACTGAAGGACTTATTTCTCCAGCTGCCCAATGTTGGTTCCCTTCCTAGGAAAGCCTTCATCCAGTGACTCACTGACATAGAGCTCAACCTTCTCACCCAAAGTGGTACTATTCTAAAGGGGTCCACCCAACCTCACAGCTTCCTATGGTGTTGGCAGAGGCCTCCATTGAGAACCATTCAGCCCAGCTTTTTCCTCTGTCCATTTTTGCTTTCTGCTCTTCCCTTGCACAGGTGTCGATCCCCAAACTACTCCCTAATAAGCCTCCTCCATGTTAACCTCTTAGTGTCTGCTTCTGCTCCTGCTTCTACTTCTGGGAGAGCCCAAACTGTGACAGTGGAGAAGTGAAAACATGTTCTTATGTAGATATCCTGAAAGATTTATTTTTTTCCTTTTTGAGACAGTGTCTTGCTCTGTGGCCCAGACTGGAGTGCTGTGGCATGATCTCAGCTCACTGCAAACTCCGCCTCCGGGTTCAAGCAATTCTTCTGCCTCGACCTCTTGAGTAGCTGGGATTACAGAAGTGCACCACCACACGTGGCTAATTTTTTTGTATTTTTAGTAGAGATGGGGTTTCACCATGTTGGCCAGGCTGATCTTGAACTCCCGGCCTCAAGTCATCTGTCCTCCTAGAGCTCCCAAAGTGCTAGTATTACAAGTGTGAGGCACTGTGCAGGAATAGACATCCTGAAGGATTTTCCATGCTTTTTATACTGCTTACTTTGAGATCATGGACTTTTAAAAAATAAGATACAAAATAAAGCTAATTCTCCTCTCCAATGCCAGTTCACTCTTCTTGGCTTTTGATCAGAGACACCAGGTTATTTGGTTCTCAACTCTCTCTCCTTCCTCTCCCCACAGCTGGCACTATGTGACCCTTACTTAAGAGCTCAGCCTCCCATTGTCCAGGGCCTAATGTGTTTCTAAGTGGAAAACACTTAGCAATTTTTGTTTTTTTCTGAGACGGAATTTTGCTCTTGTTGCCCAGGCTGAAGTGTGATGGCGTGATCTTGGCTCACTGAAACCTCGGCCTCCCGAGTTCAAGCGATTCTCTTGCCTCAGCCTCCCAAGCAGCTGGGATTACAAGGGCTTGCCACCACGCCTGGCTAATGTTTTTGTATTTTTAATAGAGACAGGGTTTCACCATGTTGGCCAGGCTGGTCTTGAACTCCTGACCTCACGGAGTCTGCCTGCTTCGGCCTCCCAAAGTGCTGGGATTACAGGCATGACCCACTGCACCCAGCCAGCAGTATAAGTCAAATTCTCCTAAGCACACCCTAAGGCTAAGATTTGCATGTAAGTGCTTTATTATGGAAGTGTACCCAGAAGAAAGGGAATGGGAGAAGCAAGACAGGGAAGAAAAGGAAGCCAAAGGGTAAGATCTCAGGCAGAGTCCCTTGGAGGGTAGCTTTGCCTGATCTGCAGAGGAACTCTGGGGTGTCAATTGTACAGTAGTCATATGTCATTTGAGATAGATTACTGAGAAATATTTTATTAGGCCATTCTTTTGTGTGACAGTCACAGCGAACTTACAAAAACCTAGATAGCAGAGCCTACTACATGCCTTGGCTATATGGATAGCATATTCCTCCTAGACTGCAAACCTGTACAGCATGTTACTGTATTGAGTACTAGAGACAACTGTAATACAATGGTAAGTATTCATGTATCTAAACATAGAAAAGATACAGTAAAATATGGTATAAAAGATAAAAAATGGTACACCTGTATGGGGCAGCTTCATTATAATCTTATGTGACCACCTTCATATATGCCATCTGTCATTGACTGAAATATCTTTATGTGGCACATGACTATACCCTCTAATTTTCCCACCTCAGACAGGGGAGTCGGGCTTTCATGCTCTTGCACTCAATAGTCACATTGTTTGACGATGATTCTCTGTTGGGAGTGCTGGAATGTAAACCCCCAGGCTCTTCTGGCTCTCTGCCTATGAGGGGCAAAGCCACTCCAGTGCCATGAGGGTTGTCCATCAAAGAACACATACACATGCTGGATGTTGGGAGCCAGAGCACAAAGAAACTAGAGAAGGGGCACCCAGAGACAGCAGGAAGGGCCTGAGGGGGTTCTGAATGGGGAAATGACCTTGTCTGCTGATTAGGTCCATTGCCATCATCCTCTTCAGACTGGCCTTGGTGCCATGCTCCAATGTTCATAGTGGGTTCTGACAGGAGGCTTTTGAATATTGGCCTCACAAGTTGTATTAGTCCTTTCTCACACTGCTATACAGAAATACCCAAGACTCGGTAATCTACAAATAAAAGAGGTTTGATTGGCTGATGGTTCTGCAGGCTGTACAGGAAGCATGATGCTGGCAACTGCTCCGCTTTTGGGAACACCTCAGGAAACGTACAATCATGGCAAAGGCCAAGGGGGAGCAAATAGTTCACGTGGAAAAGGCAGAAGCAAGAGAGAGAGCAAGAGCGGGGAGCTGCTACACACTTAAACAACCAGATCTCATGAGAACTCACTCACTATCACGAGAGCAGCACCAAGGGTATGATGCTAAAATATTTTTGAGAAATCCACCTGCATAATGCAATCACTTCTCCCAGGCCCACCTCCAACATTGGGGATCACAATTTGACATAAGATTTAGGCAGGTACACAGATCCATACCATATCACAACTATCCTGTCTCTACCATAGTAGAACTTGTAGGCTATTTCATTTTGCATTAGACTGCATTCCAATGAGCCTGTCTGGATGAGTTAGTTGCAAAATGCCCCATCAGATAATGAAATTAGTTAATCTTTTCAGAGAGGTGCTCCGCATTCGTTATCTAAATGCTGAAGAGTGTTTGCCAAAAGTAGCAATCCTGGTGTTGGTCTAATTGATATTGAGCTGATCCTCATGGCAGTAATTGCCCAACAAGCATAGTTGCTCTTTAGGCCACTTTCAGAATGAAAATAGGAAATGTGACATTAGCATAAAGGAGGATGCTATGACAGGAGGTCATGGATCCAAGTTATCAAAAGATGTATCTAATGGTCTGGATGGAAATTAAAGAGCAGGTGAGCTAGGACGTTTGTATCATTTGGGACTGCAATCTGCTCTGTCAAGAGCTCATTTCCTATCCGTTTTGATCACTTTTGGCATTACAGTAAAGGCTTCAGAGGACTATTGAAAGCCAGGAATCAATATCAAGATCATGCAACATGGCCCATAAATGGTTTCTATCTATAAAATTAAAGGCTGACAATAGAGTAGTAAGTGCTGCAAGTCTCAAATTATTTCTAAACATTTTTTTCTAATAGGTAAAATAGAGTGTAGTCATAGTCCACAATAGAAAAGCCACCTCGAATGCATTTGTGTTCTTCCTGTAGGAAATTCTATTGAGAAATCCAGATATGCAGTTGTGCAAGAGCAAGCTGGTGTGGATTTTTAAATGCATATTCTGAAGAAAACTAGGTAAAAAGGATAGAGGGCTGCCCTTCTTTACTAACACTCTGTTTTGTAGAAATTATAGTGTAGGTGTTTAAGTCAATAATTTTGCATGAGTTGGTATATAGAATGGGTTTGTGGTGGGAAAACTCTTCCTGCTATAGACAGGTCATTATTTGAATGAAATCTAAAGGGTAGAGGCACTGGGTTTGAATTAGAGAAAGTTCTAGGGTGTTGAAAGCATGACATGACAATAACAGTTCTAAAGAAAGAAAAAGCACCAATTATTGAATTAATGACAACAGCATGGTCAGGCAGGCAGATATTGAGATCTGTGTACTGTGGGCTCCAGAAAGGCAACCCAATGAAGGAAAAAATAGAGAGAAAGAGAAGATTCTTAAAGAATGCTTAGGGTAAAATCAAGGAAACTCAGTTCAGTCATTAAGTCTAAGACAAGGAGAAAGCGCAAGATTGAAAAACAAAGAAAGGCAAGAACGAGGAGGCAGACAGCTAAGAACTCTAATATTATATCATAGTTCAAAACAGATCTTGATCAATGCTAAGTAGCTATTTGTATTCCTTTCTAATAAGTACTAATAACCCTTAGTTCAACTGTAAGTAGACTGTATTTCCTTAACATGATAAAGAATGTCTGAAACTAATAGCCAAGCTTATTTTTAAGGGGAAACACTTAAGATGTTCCCATCAAATTAAAAAAGTCAGAGAAAGATACTTGTTATTAACAAGCTTTTGTCTGGAAGTTATTGTCAACAGAGTAAGTTGAGAAAAAGAAAGGAAGTATAAATGTTGGGACTTGGATGATGTCACCATGGAAGTTTGCTGCTGGGAGTGATCTCAAGAGAGAGCTTTCTGTTCAGCTGCACAAAGTGTGGTTGGTTGATGATCTCCAATTCTAGTAACTTCAGGTTTACCTCAGCTTCCCAGGTAGCTCCTGGCCAATGATGGACCATTGTTGCTCAATGTGGAACTCCTCTAATGGACATTTCCCCTGTCTGGAGCTTCTAAGTGGGTTGGCTGAGACTGGGTTGGGTCTCCATCATAATTGAAGACCCTCCATGCCCAGTTTTTCTTCCCTCCCCTTTTACTTTTCATGGGTGTTAGGCCCATGCACTTTTTGCATCTTAACTCCATTTTAGTGTCTGTGTCAGAAGACCAAATGACAGTTTTGGTAGCAAGAGTAGCCCCCAAAAGCAGGAGATATGATAGGGCTTGAGGACTGAATCATTCACTGCTGCCTGGCAAGGATGTGTGATGTAGATACTATGGCAAGAAGTAGCTGTCCAATTGCTAAACATGGTAGAGTTGTCTGGTTGTTACTAAATTGCACTGATGCCTTACAGAGGAATAAGAAAAAGTCAGAAGCAGCTAACAAACAATTGAATATTGACAGAGACCTTTTGTGGTTGTCAGACTCTTACTTCTTGCAGTCTGTGGGCAGAATAAGCCGAAGACCAACTCAGGATTTATCAGAGTTGCCAAGCTCCTAAGATGATTGACTACTCATGAATGGCATGTATGCAAGGGCCAGGGGATCCTGACACATGAGATGGTGACATCTGGATTGATGACCCCAAAGATTTTGGCTCCTCAGACTCCATTGACTCCTCAGAGTTGCAGCTAGTTCACTCATTCCTTCTAAGACTGGGCACTCTCCCCAGGTGGGAACACACTGTAGAGACATCTTTCTTACAAAATAATAGATTTCCTCTTTAGGATCCATTCTCATCTCTTCTCCTACTCACAAGGTTGATCATTTTGGTTAAGTTGCAGCAAAACTCAGCTAGGGACACACTGGGTCTGATAAAGGAGGAAAGGGAGCTGCAAGAATTAGCTGGCATTAACTGCTAGGAGTGGGGAGAGACTCTAGGGGACTAGATTTGAGGATGATTGACCAAGAGGCCTAGAACATGAGACTGGCTAAGGGTAAGCTTTTTAATATAGGAACTTTCTCTCAAGATACAGAATTTAATATCCTGGCAAAGACCTTGGAAGCTTTCTGAAAACAGTGACTGACAGTTTAAATGACTGAATTACTGTGGCACATAATGGAAAATGGATTAAAAAACCCATTGAAATGGACATTTTGGATGAACTACGCAAGGCCCGTCTAAGAAGTACATTCCATTGGAGTCCAGAAAACCCATCTAAGAAGTATGTTCCATAGGAGTCCAGGGCATACACCAAGCCCAGGTGAGAGAGGTGCCAACATCACCAAGTTCAGTGGTAGCTGACAGGCTGAAAAAATGAACAATGGGCAGTATAAAGAGCTTGGGGAAACAAAACCCAATTTTTGTAGCAATTGTCCCAGAATGGTCGGGACTTAGCCAATAATGGCCAGCTTCCTTATTTTTGCTTTTGATTCCAAGTCAGGACCAACCACAAAAAGCCAAATTTGCTCATCAAACCAATCTCATAGGATGCCTGACTTCCAGTTAGCCTGCCTCCAGCTTCCTCGTGCCATTAACCTCCAAATAGCATACTTGAAGCCTTCCCTTATTTTTCATTATAAATCTTTTTGCTCCCCTGTCTGCCTGTGAGTTTAGGCCAACACAGTGATGGTGACTGACTTCCTTGTAGCAAGCTCTGTTTATTATCATTTGGGTGGTCTTCAACTACTTTTACTTGGCTCTTTTCTGCAGGCAAAGGCTGATTGCAGGATAGGTTGTCACAATCCTAATGGATATGAATGAGGATGATGGAGGTCTGAAGCTACAGAGGCCAAGGTTAAATGGCAGCTAAGAAGGCTGAACCTACAGAAAGTTGTGGAGAGATAGTTAAGAAAATAACAATGCTAGGGGATGAAATAGGAAGAGTCGAAGAACGTATTGCCCAATATATGTATTTAATCAAGGAAAGCAATCATGAGAGAGTGAAAGTTCTCTGCAAGGAAAACTACAAAACAATACTGAAAGAAATCATAGATGACACAAACAAATGGAAACACATTTTGATGTTTATGCATGGGAAGAATCAACATTGTGAAAATGACCATGCTTCCCATATTCTTCCATCCCTTCCACAACAGGACCCACGGCTATTTACTTGAGTGGTTATGTAATGGACTCACTGAACTCACTGAATTTTACCACAGCCTCACTGGGTGGTCTTTTTCCCACCTTCTAATTATATAATTCGAATTGACAAACTTGGAAATTGAATTTTTTAGCCTATGGAGTAAAGCTATGGTTGTGGGGAGGGCCAAGAAGAAGCCTTTGAAACTGCCTGCTGACATCTCTAGCTGAGATAATAAATAAAAAGCAATAGTACATCATGGGAAGAAAGGTGAAAATTCGTGTCCACTTAAGGATCTCAAGAATGTAGTAGTGATGGTTCCCACCATATCTTTATTTAATTAGCCAGTCTGGTTTATGCAGAAACTGGATAGATCCTAGAGAATGACCAGAGACTAACATAGACCCAATCAAGTCATAACGTTGATTGTGGTGACTGTGTAAGTGAATCTAGTTTGCTAGAGCAGATTAATATGCCTTTGTTACTCAACATGTAGCTATTGCTTTGGTGATGAGGCTCTTTTCTTTCCCTATAAGGGAAGAGGCTGGAAACAGTTTACATCTATAAACAAGGATGAAAAGCAATATACACTTGCAATTTTGCCTCAGGGGTACTTTAGGTTGTCTGCCCTGTGCATTAATGTAGTCTGAAAAGATACAGATTGCTGGGATATCCTGCAGAATATCCACTGGCTCATTATACCACTGACATCATGCTGGTCAGGCAGTATGTACAAGAGGTTAGTTAGCACACTGGAGGCTCTTGGTGCTCAGTCTAGGAGGCGTTAGATAAATTCTACAAAGACTTACGAATATGAAACCTTGGGAAAATTGTTAGGGGTCCAGTGGTCCCAGGGGCAGGCTGGGACATCTCCAAAATATGAGGCAACTTGCATCACCTTCCATGCACTTTCACAAAGAAGGAAGCACATGTCTGTTAATCTTCTCAGGTACTGGATGATCACATTCCACATCTAGGATTACTGCTCCAGCCCATAAATCACAAGACTCAAGAGGCAGTCAGTTCTGAGAGGGGTGTGGAACAGAAAGGGTTCTGCAGCAGGTTCAGATGGTGGCATAAGCAGCTCTGTCATATGGGCATGTAGTCTGCAGACATAAATGATCACATATCTGGAACTGCTTTTATGAGTTGGGTTCTATTGGACCCATCATGCCATACAATTGAGTGAACACAGCAGCAATCCATCATAAGGTAGAAATGGTATAGCCAAGATCATGGCCAGAGGGCATGATTAACCTAGACCCCATGCCACCATCATGGTTTCGCCCAACCCATGCCTTAATTCAAACATGGCTATATGGTGGGAGGACAAGATGGGAAGAGGGGTACATACAACCAACCGAAGGAGAAAGAAAATCCCTGAGGCTGGTTTACAGATGCGTTGGCTTGGAATTTGGGCCCAAGCTGAAAATTGATGGCAGCAACGATATAGCCACAGGCAGGGGAGGCCTTGAAAAGTAATTCTGAGAGAAAAAAATCTTCCCATAGTAGAATTTTGAGCAGTGTACCTGGTTATCTACTTTGCAAGGAATAAAAGTGGCCTGAAGTGAGAATATATACAAACTTCTGGGCAATGATGAATGGGCCGACCAACTGGTCAAGGGCCTGGAAGGAAAAAGATTGGAAGATCAGGGGTAAGATCTGGGGTAGAAGTATATGTAGGGACAGATGGACGTTGGCATGCAATGTGATTTTTGTATTACATGTTAATTAATGTTTACCTGAATGCATATACCATTAAAGTGGCATTGAAACAAACAAGTAGAGTGACTCAGACAGTTGACATTAGTCAGCTTTTGTCACTGGCCACTTCAGAACTGTATGCTGGGCCCATGAATGAAGAGGCCACAGAGGCAGAGATGAAGGCTACTCATGTACATGTAAACAGGTAGCCAAGACCAGCTACATGGTGGCAAGTCTACTTTACTGGGGTCTTTTGGTTCTGGAAGCACTAGTGATTTGCTCTAACAGGAATAAATACTTATTTTAGATATGAGTTTGCCTTTCTTGACTACAGAGCCTCAGCCAGCACCAATATCTGGAGGTTTTCTGATCCAAAGCATTTTATTATTATTATTTTCTTCTTTCTTAGAGATTGGGTCTTGCTTTGTTGCTCAGGCTAGACTTGAGTGGGCTTAAGTGATCCTGCTGGCTCAGCCTCCTGAGTTTTTGGGACTACAAGCATATGCCACTCCACCTGGCCTGATCCATAGCATTCGTGCAATGAAGGAAATGGGAGAATGCAATTGTTATCGTGGGACCTACTGGTTGTATTACATACTATACCATCCAGAAGCTGCCACCCTAATTGAGCACTGAAATAGCCTATTGAAGATGCAGCTAAAGTGGCACTTTGGGGACAATACTCTGTAAGTGTGGGGTTCCTTGATTAGAAACATAAGGGAAGATTCAGTTTGCTATTTAACTGTAGACTAGATTGTTGACATTCTCAGGGCTATAACTTCATTACCATGCCTCTGGAATATGGCTTCCTTATACAATGTTATAAAGTATACCTTAAAATTCAGTGACCTCCTATTCAGTGATAAAAGAACAGCAAAGCTAAACTGAGATACCAATGTCAGTGCCTTCATGCTTCATCAGAGTGCTCCTCCCTGCCACCTGATTCTACAAACGCCTCTCTCCTATAATTGCTCTAGGTGAGACCATGCTACAATACACACAGTTAAAATTAACATACAAACAACATTACAAATGATGATGTGTTTTGGAACTTTAGGATCACTCAGAATTGTTCAAAACCATAAATGTTATATTTGCTGAAGTTAAGGCCCCACTGAATTGTGATTGCAAATTCTTTTGATTAAATGCTGGACTTTTCAATTGCATAGGTTTCTCTAGAGTCGTAGCAATCTTTCAGCTCAGGTCTCTCATACATTCCATTTAGGAGAATCATTTCCTATCTTTGCATTCATGCCTCTTGTAATATGATGTCTTTTAGAGGACAAAATAAATATATGTGATGCAAATAACAGCAAGTTGGGACAATGTATTTCATACATATAAATGCAATTTGATGGTGCCACACATATGTCTACCAGATGCTTGGTCCATCTTGTTTGGAAGCAGAACAATTTATTGTGTGATAATAAGTCCCAACTACAGTATTCATTTGAATCCTAAGATTCTTAGAAATGCATTCTTACTTCCAAAATGATTGCCTTGTTTTGAACCCAGCTGTGTGTAAGTTATTATTAATCCCAAACCCAGAAGGAAACACTTACCTTTACACATGTGGTTATTTTGTTGGAAATAGATAGAATCAATATCAGATGGTTTTTAAAGAGAATGATTATATTCTTAAAGAAATCTGGAAGAGTGTGATGCTGCAAAGAGATATTAAAACAACGTAAGGAAAATGACATTAGCTTGCTAGATTAGCATCAAAATGGCTTACCTTACCTCTTACCTTTTTAGAAAGGTTCTATTAAACAACCATGGTATATTTTATTTGTTATTATTCAATGCTAAATATTTTCATTGGGCTCTTAAAAGAGTTTAAAAATTTCCAATTGTACTATTCCTCTGCAAACGAGGAGTCAGTGAAACAATTCCATAAATGTGGTTCCACCAAAGATAGAAAACATGCACAAGAAGACACAGAATTTGTCTTGGTCGAACTGACTATTGGGTTAAAGTAGGACTCTTGTCCATTGATAACTATTTCAGAACTAACTATGGAATATAGAAAACGATCTACTTAAGGATTAATGTCAAATGCCAATGAGGAGCCATGGGCCCTAGTGCAAAGAAAAGTTACAAAGCCTCATTTTCTGTGGAGTCAAGAAGAAGGAAAAGGGAGACAATCTCAGTTAGTGTTGGTGGTGGGAAAGAAGATAAGAAACTTCTCAAGATGACTTCGTCATCAGCTGCTCTCTGTCTTGAGATGGGGGAGGTAAGTCCTCTATCCAGAAATGCTGCCTTTCAAGGGGGCTTTCTTGACAGAGAGGGCCAGGTAGTCCCAAAGAAATCTGCTTGGCTCTGGGGAGCATAATCCACTTTCTACAAGTTTACTAGCTGATCACTTACTATATGTTAGGTGTCCTGCAAGGAGCTGTGAGGGTTACAAAGATAAATAAAGGGAAAACTAACTTTTTTGTGTGTTTCTACTTTGTATGAAGCCCTTGTAAGCATCTGCGAAATAAGCCTTACAGTTGCCATTTCTACACACAGGGAAGTCGGGTTTTGGAGATGGTAAGGAGTATACTCCAATCACACAACCAGTGGGTGATAACCATATGATCCACTTCACAGGGTTGTTGTTAAGTCCTTGGTGCAAAGAGGAAGCTCAAAAAAATTTGCTTCTATGTGGATTATCAGTATGTATTTGGGAGTTATTTTATCTTAATGCTGCTTTCAAGCAGTATCATCCAATTGTCACCTAATTATAACACATTCATCTTACTAATGGTCTAGAGTTTTAAAATTATGCATTAGTTTATGCTGCTATGAAAATTTTAAGCTTTTTGGAGATCTGAGACTGCTATGACTTATACTTGAAAGGTAAACTTTCACTGCTCCACTCTTTGCCTCCTTGCTTATTGGACATTGCTTAGTGAAGACCTAGGTTTCACTTTTTAGCTGAAGTGCCCATTCATTCATCAGTGAGAATCACTGATGGCAAAAATCAGTATTTTACTTCAGATAATATGCTTTAAAAATGGTTTTCAAATTTCTGTCTAAAATCTACAGATGTATTTTTCACTGGGCCCTGCATATGTGTGCCTACCTACACTCCAGTCAAAGGTTTCATGAATCAAAATCTACCTTGCCATCAATGATGAACTCTGATCTGTGCTATTCTATTCTGTTCTCACATTCCATTCCACCTCCGTCCCATTAAATGTTTATCACAATTCACTAAATCGATTTAATAACCCACTAATGGATCATGTCCACCTTTTGAAAAAACATTTCTTTAAGATATTTACAGTTCAGGGCGCATATGAATTTTGAAACTCCTGTAATGTTTAGCATGATATTAAATAAAACTTGGGTAACCTGGTACAGTAAATTGCAAAAATTGTCCCATCTTTTACCCCCTCCGCACATCCACATTCTTTGCTGTCTGACTTTATTGTGTATACCTATCTTAATGTTAGCCTGGGGCACATGACTTGGTTTGGCTGATGGGAAGCTGGTAAACGTAATAGAATCAGAAAAGAAAAGTGAATGTATGCTTGGGCTTGTTTGCTGTCTGCCTTGATTATGAGAACAAGGCTGACTTGTTGCTAGAGACACATGGATCAGAGCTGAATCGCTTTAGATATCCCAGCTGAGGCTATCTGAGATTAGACCACAGCCAGCCAACACTCACATGTGAGTGAGCCCAGCCAAGATAAGCAGAGGCATCTAGCCATCTAGCCAACCATTCCAGAAATAAATATTTATTGTTAAATGCCACTAAGGATTTTTGGTTTGTTCCACACTGTTACTGTGGCAGTAGATAACACACACCTGGCAGCACTCAGTCATATACTGTTCATGTTTGAGTGCATGATGTATGTCTATGTAACTTGAAGTTTAGCAGAATCAATTAAGGACTCCCCCATCCTGCGTCACTCCTACTTAAGCAGCAAAATGTATCCGGCTGGTTGATTGGAGTCAGCTGGTTCCAGGTATTTCCACTTGAAAAAACAAACAGCAGTTCTCAAATCTTAGTGCCCATCAGATCATGTGATCTTCTGAATCAAAACCTAAGTTAAAAAGTGTGAGAACTGTTGATTTAGTAAATTTATTTATTTTCCTAAACTTGGAAGTAAAAGAATTAATTGATAAAGACCAATGGGTGAAATGCAATTAGTTTGCTTATGTGATTTATTTAGGCATACTATCTTGTGTACAATGAGTGATAACATACATAATACACGATTCTTTGCTTAACTGTTAATCTTCACACATTAGGTGATTAAAAGTAAAACCTCAGTTTTGGTTCTGTTCTTTTAGTGCATTATCTCTCCAAAGATTTTGCCTGTTTTGGCTGATGGAACATCTTCAAGTGGTGGTAACATGCTTAGGTCCATGTTGCCTACAAAGGCAGCAGAGACTCCTTTTGCTTTTAATAAAACTCAATTTCCAGTGTGCAAAACGTTTCCTCTTTGTTGCTGTTTATTTCTATTTTGCATCTTTCTTTTTCTCTTTGTATTTTCCAGTTGTCAAATTTCATTAATCTTTACTGTACTTGGTTTTTTGGTGTTGGAAAAATGTAGGGACACCCTGAAAATCAAATACTTTCTTTTAGATCATCTAGTCATGAGAATAGTCTTTAGTATGCCTGTTTTCTTCGAAAGACTTCCCTGGCTGTATGGAGGTTTTTCACAACCTCGAAAAAACCCCATATTGGCCTCTGAATACAGGGCCATTGATATTGTTAACATCTAAGAAGATTATAGAGCCTTGTATTTCATTAAAATAGAATGAAGTATGCTACATATGTATGTTTAAAAAAGGGCATACCTCTTGATATAGTTTGGATGTCTGCCCTCTGCAAATCTGATGCTGAAATGTGATCTCCAGTGTTGGAGGTGGGGCATAGTGGGAGGTGTTTTTGTCATGGGGGTGGATCCCTCATGAATGGTTTGGTGCTCTCTGGGTGGTAATGAGTGAGTTCCCACTCTACTATTTACCGCAAGATCTGGTTGTTAAAAAGAGCCTGGCCTTTCCTCCCTCCCTTGCTTCTCTCTCTATGTGACACACATGCTCCCTCTTTGCCTTCTGCTATGACTGTAAGCCTCCTAAGGCCTCACCAGACACATATGTGGACACTATGATTCTTGTTAAAGTCTGCAGAACCATAAGTCAAAGTAAACTTTTTCCTTATAAGTTATCCAGTCTCACACATTCCTTCACAGCAATGCAAAATGGACTACTACATCAGTAGGAATAGGAATTTGATGGTTATTTTACGGTAGAAGAGCATGACTGCTTATCCTTTTTGTCTGTTCTTTCAAGTTTTCCAGCTTTTGTTTTAGGACTTCTCTCCTAATTACTCTTGTTCTTATTGGCATTGGCTTTTCATTACTCCCTCAAGTAGGTATGAATGTTCTTCATTCTTCCCATGTAAAACTTAGACAACTTAGAGTCTTCAAAAAAGATATTGCCCACTGCTCTGGAAAATCTGAAATAGATGGGAGTATCTGGATATATTATTTGTCATGGGTATCATCAAGAAAGTTAATGACCCCAAAAAAAGGGTTATTAAAAGACACAGGAACCACCACCTCTCCTCTGATATCAGAATGATCTCTAAGCCTGAGCCAGAGTGCACAGATTTAAAACAGCCAGAGCAGTCTTATTACCTTTCAGTAGAGAAGGCTTGACATAGTTGCTCTACTTATTATTAACCAACTTGAGTTTTGTCTTTTTAAGTTAGCCTGGGACCCCAAAAAGGCCAGGCCTTCTAGAGGGAGGGGCCCCAGCACCCTAACAGGTCTTCCTGGTCACACCATCTTTCAGGTGCACCAAGCATAGACATCTTTACCAGTCAGGTCCCAATGACAGAACCAGACTGACTTTTATCTTCACATCTTTTTTTTTTTTTCCTCTGACTCTTGAGTATTAATGAAACCTCTGGCTTGTGAACTCTGGGATACCAATAAGCCCTTTAGTTCAGGGGCTTTTAATCTCTGTTGCACTTTGGAATTACCTGAGGTGATTTGAAAAATCCAGATGCCCAGGCCACAGCACTATTAATTATATCAGGGTCTCTGGGATCTCAGGCATTAATGCTTTTTCAAACTCTTGGAGTGGTTTCAGCATGAAGAAAAGTTGAGAGCCATTGCTTTAATCAATTTCTCACAGCTCATTCTAAGTTCTGTACTTTTAGTAAATTGGGATGTACCAAGCTTTTATGCCTCTATGATTTGGGGGTAGAAAGTACTAGATTATACATATTGTACCAACAAGAAGACTATCTTAAGATCTTCTTTCTCTTCTCTACTTTTACTGTTTGTGAAACAACAACAACAACAACAACAACTTTTTTTATTCAGGGCCGTTAGTCAAAGAATAAAGTAGTTCTGCTTTAAATGTAAAGCAAGGGACTTATGTTCAAACCATTGCTACCCCAGCAGAAAGTCTTGAAACCATTATGTCTTTCAAACCTGGCATATAATTTGAGGTAAACATATAATTGTTGAATTAAATTGAAACATGCATGCTTCTCCTTCACTCATAGCAAGCACGTTATCCCACTGTGTCCCTACATTTCTGAAACTCTCAGGTAATTTCAACTTGACTGGACTTTCATCTTTCTAGATGTCTAGCTCCAAGTACGCACTGCCATGATGTTTAATCTTCTATGAATTCTTAAGCTGTAAGGAGATTTTCAAGATGAACACAATATTACTTTGGCAGGCAGCTGTATGTTTGTGGGTGAGGGATGATACATGCTCCTATATCTCTCTTTAACATGAAAGGAGCTTGGTTTGTTTTGCTCCTATTTTATTCCTTTAGGAGCCGGGAAGAATACTCAAGTGGGGAAGGAATATTATTTCACTCTGAGAGGTAACAGTGATAGAAACCTGGAAATGAAAGCACGTGTGCATAGGTACATAGGTCATGAATTTTAAAAGTCTGAAGTACTTCTGGTTTATTCATCTAAAATGAAAATATTCTTCAACCATGAAAATCATGTTTATGGCTTATTTGGGAAAATTTATCTTAAAATCAGATATAGATTTTGGAAGGAAACCAGAATCCTGGACTGTTAAATTCACTTGGGGTCAAAGGCAATATTGCTGGAAGATTGAATTTTTCTTATTAAGCCTGCAATATTCAGATTTGGGGAATATAGAAGGAATAACTTAAAGTATCTTCGTGGAAGTAACTGTATATCATCAACTTTAGATGAAAAGCTAGGAATTTTATTTGAAAGGATAATTACTCCTCTCTCTAGAGTTTGCTTAAATAAATTCAAAGACCAAATCTACCACTTCTATCATGTGCTGTTAAATTCTTTTTTTTTTTTTTTTTTTTTTTTTTTTTTTTTTTTTTTTTTTTTTTTTTTTTTTTTTTTTTTTTTTTTTTTTTTTTTTTTTTTTGCTGAATTTGTTAAAGCTGGAGTACTTATTAAATTTCTGCTTATTCATTCAGTTGGGCTGTGCTTATTGAATGCCTACTATAGACCAGGTTCTGTCAGGTCCTGGAAATACAGTGATAGACAAGATGGTCCCTGTCCTCATGGAACTTACAGTTTAGAAAAGAAGAAAGCCATTAAACGAATAAGTGACCCATTTAGTGCTTTAATGCTAGTTGTGGGAAGCATAACGAGGAAAATTTCAGTGTACAATGGAAATTGTTAATATGGGAAGTGCCTTGTCTGGGGGTTTAGGATGGTTTTCCTGAGGAAATGACATTTCAACTGGCACTAGTGGGATGAACAGGTGTTAACTCACATGTTATTTTGCTAGGGTACATTTTAATCAAATCACTGGAAACTCGTATTTGCAGAGGAACAGTTCTGTGTGACCAGTAGCCTAGGAGATTGTGTAAAATGTAATCTAGGATATCAGTAACTCTGTATATCCGTAGAACCCAAACGTTAACAGGCAAAGTGGGCAGGAATAACTCAAAATATATTCATTCACTCAATAAATATTTGCACTGGCAATACAGCAGTGAACAAACAGAAATCCCTGTCTCCATGGAGCTTGCCTAATAGCAGAACAGAGAGCCATAAACAAGATAAATAAGTACAATTTATAGTATGTTACTGATAACTGCTCTGGAGGAAAAATAATGCAGATAGGGAGTTAGGAAGTGGTGGTGTTTTCAAACTTACTATAGTTTCCTTTAGCATAATGCTCTTGGAAGAAAATGTGCTCTGATTCTGCTCACAGACCAGGATTGCAGTTGGCTGGGGCTGGTACCATATTTGAAAGTTCATTGGAATTCTTCAGAGCTGTCATCCCTAAATTATTGTGAGGAGGCACTAATGTCATTTTTCTCACGACTTGAGATTTGTAGACTTCAGAGAAGGAAAAGTGCTGGCAGAGAAGTCCTCGACTGCAGCAAAGTGAGAGGCTCATCTGTTGGCTGAGGGCCTTTGTGTGTCTGCAGAGGCAGGGGAGTACAGTGTGATATGGTGGAGAGAGCTGGGCCTTGGCCCGACAGATCTGGAGTCAGACCCGGGCTCTGATTCATAAGCTGTATGATCCCTAGGAAACTAATACATCTCTCCGATCCTTAGTTTCCTTATTTACGAAATAAATGGCTTGGGCCGGATCTCTCAAACTCTTTCAAATCTGAAGACTTCCTAAGCTGAAAGCCTCAGCGATGCTTCTTGGAACCTTTGAAAGTACCTTGTATATACTACGTTGCCTGCATTTGTTCATAGCCTTTCTCTTGGAAAGGTAAAGAATATATTGTAATTATATTAACAACATTTTAATAACAATAATCAACAGCCGGGCATGGTGGCTCACACCTGTAATCCCAGCACTTTGGGAGGCTGAGATGAGTGGATCATGAGGTCAAGAGATCAAGACCATCCTGGTCAACATGGTGAAACCCCGTCTCTACTAAAAAATACAAAAAAAAATTAGCGGGGCATGGTGGCACATGCCTGTAATCCCAGCTACTCAGGAGGTTGAGGCAGGAGAATTGCCTGAACCCAGGAGGTAGAGGTTGCGGTGAGTCGAGATCGCGCCATT
>NW_016107424.1:3821925-3845250 GCF_001604975.1 Cebus imitator | reverse complement strand
AAAAAAAAAAAAAAAAAACCCACAAAAAACAAAAAAACAATAATCAACAATTGTGTGTTACTATCTGTGTGCTAGGTATATTTCTCAGCCTCACAACATTCTTATGAGGTGAACATTATTATCATTCCCATTTTACATATACAAATTCAGAGAGGTTGGTTAACTTGCCCAAGGTTTCCCAGGTAGTAAGGGATAGAATTAGAAATAAAATTCAGGCAGTTCATGTCATGGATTCTAAATACCTTTTGAAAACACACATCCCACTAATAAAATAATTTTATGCACTCATTACAATATCTTTATTTATTGATTTAAAATTGTATGTATATATTAATGTAATAATAGTATATACATTATAAAGCCTGCATAAAATAGAAACAAATTATCAAAGATGAAATGTTTTAAAAGTAAATTTTACAGTTTTATTAAAAGCCCAAAAAATTTTTGTTTTCATAAATATGATCAAATATGCTTCATTATATTTTGTTTTGAATTGTGAAATACACTATGCGATTCAGCTATTGAAAGATCTGTTTCTAAGTTCTTAGTTGAAAAAAATACCTCTGAAGATACTTTGATCTTTATGGAAGAAGTACACCATTAGCTGCCCTTAATTATGACATTTTTTTTTTTTGTTGTTAATCATCCAGTGTTTATACAAAAGAGTTTTAAATTGTTATTGTTGAAAATTCCTATCATTTCTCACTTGATTAGTTGCTCCTGCAAACTCATGGGAAAGGGGTACATTTTTACATTTTAAACAGATGAGATTACAACCAACTAATATGTTATTTTGAGGGTGTTGAAGCTGGTTATAATATTGTTTCTACTTTTTTTCTTTTTTGGTATAAAGGTTTTAGAGGAAATATACCCCCTTAGCTTAGTTTCCCCAGAAAGCAGAACCTGAGTTTTATTTATATACTTTATTTTAAACATATTAATTTTTAAGTTCAGGGGCACATGTGCAGAATGCAGAGGTTTGTTGTATAGGTAAATGTGTGTCATGGTGGTTTGTTACACAGATCATCCCATCATTCAGGTATTAAGCCCAGCATCCATTAACTATTCTTCCTGATGCTCTTCCTCCTCCCTCCCCACCCTCCGGCAGGCCCCATAGGTCTTGTTCCCCCATGTGTCCATGTGTTCTCATCATTCAGCTCCCACTTACAAGTGAGAACATGCAGTATTTGTTTTTCTCTTCTTGCATTAGTTTGCTAAGGATAATGACCTCCAGCTCCATTCATGTCCCTGCAAAGAACATGATCTCATTTCTTTCTATGGCTGCATGGTGGATATGTACCACATTTTCTTTATCCAGTCTATCACTAATGGGCATTTAGGTTGATTCCATGTCTTTGCTATTGTGAATAGTGCTGAAATGAACATACATGTGCATGTATCTTTGTAATAGAATGATTTATATTCCTTTGGGTATATACCTAGTAATGGGATTATTAGGTCAAATGGTATTTCTGCATCTAGGTTTTTGAGAAATCATCACACTGTCTTCCACAATGGTTGAACTAATTTACACTCCCACCAACAGTATAAAAGTGTTTCTTTTTCACCACAACCTCACCAGCATCTGTTGTTTTTAACTTTTTAATAATAGCCATTCTGACTGGTGTGAGATGGTATCTCATTGTGGTTTTGATTTGTTTTTTTCTAATGATCAGTGATGTTGAGCTTTTTTTCATATGTTTGTTGGCTTCATGTACGTCTTCTTTTGAGAAGTGTCTGTTCATGTCCTTTGCCCACTTTTTATTGGGGCTGCTTTTTTTTAAGAAATGTGTTTAAGTGCTTTATAGATTCTGGATATTAAACCTTGTCAGATGTACAGATTGCAAAATTTTTCTCCCATTCTATAGGTTGTCTGTTTACTCTGTTGTTAGTTTCTTTTGCTGTGCAGAAGCTCTTTGGTTTAATTTGATCCCGCTTGTCAATTTTTGCTTTTGTTGCAATTGCTTTTGGCATATTCATCAAGAAATCTTTGTCTGTGCCTGTGTCCTTTTGGAAGAGAACAGATAAACCAGAAATAGGACCACACACCTACAACCATCTGATCTTTGACAAGTCTGACAAAAACAAGCAATGGGGTAAGGGTTTCCTATTCAATAACTTGTGCTGGGAGAACTGGCTAGCCATATGCAGAAAATTGAAACTAGACCCCTTCCTTACATCATATACAAAAATCAACATAAGATGAATTAAAGACTTAAGTGTCAAACCCAAAACTATAAAAGCCCTAGAAGAAAACCTAGGTGATACCATTCAGAACTGAATTTTGTTTAGAAGTGTACAATCCTGTTGAGGATGTGTTATGAAGTTGGCCACTATCTCATATTGACCGTGACTGTTTGATATTGAGAGATGATCTTCCTACAGGCTGTAAACAATTGCTTTTCAGGACAGTCTCTGTGGGGAAAGGAATCTTCTCTAGTTCCCACCCTCCATCGTTCAAAACTTCATTCAATTTTTGGATTGTACTTGTGTGAATACTCATGGGGGCATCCTGTAGTCTTTCATTCTTCCACAGGAAAGACCTGGGGTGGGAGGCGAGAAAGAGACATCTCACACAGATACAAGGCAGGGAGCTGTCAGCTTTTGTCTGCTTGAAGGAGATTAGAGCCCATGCACACACAGGGGCTGCACAGAAGAGAGGTGGGGCAGAAAGAGTTGAAGTGATACCAGAAAGGCATACTTAAATGATGTCTATGGCAACAGAAATGTTTTCATAACTAGGCAAACATTTTTAAATAGCTATTTTCAAAGTACTCTCTCCTTTTTTAAAATTTACTTTTTATTGTTTAAACATTGTCTATACTACCTAGGTACAATGAATTGTAGTATGTTGCAATATATCAAAGTAAAAAAAGAAGGTGGGGGGCTCCACTGTGAAATGCTTGGGGGAATAAATACTCCTTTCTCCCAGGATGCTCACATACTGCATTTCAGTCCCCTGCAACTAGACTAATTCATGCACCAAGATCAACCTTTATATTAAATATTGGAATAACAATATTGGTATTAACCTGTATGTATTAGTCTGTTCTCACATTACTATAAAAAAACAAACTAAGATGGGTAACTTATAAAGAAAAGAGACTTAATTGACTCACAGTTCCACAGGCTTTACAGGAAGCATGGCTGGGGAGGCCTCAGGAAACTTACAGCCATGGCAGACGGCAAAGGGGAAGCAGGCATGTCTTAGATGGGCAGAGAAGGAGGAAGAGAGAGCAGGGCGAGGGGCTACCCACTTTTACACAACCAGATCTCAGGAGAACTCACTATCATGAGAACAGCAAGGTGGAACTCCATCCCATGATGCAATCACCTGCCACCAGGCCCCTCCTCCAACATTGGGGATTACAATTCAACATAAGATTTGGGTGGGGACAGAAATCCAAACCATATCACTGTATATTAAATATCAACATAATAATTTCTTATTTTTTCTTATGAAAATAAATAGAAATAGATGTCTTAATATTTTCTAAAGAAGTTCTACTATTTTTTTGCCTCCAAATAATGAATTGTCTTGCCCCACACTTTATTGATTGGTAGTCTAGGTCTTCTAAGACATAAAGGAATTAAGGCAGCTATGTTAGTGAATGTATTAATATATTAATGGATGTCTGTATAGTACAAGGTGTGAGAACATGGACTTTGCAGTCATCAGGCTTGGGTGTCAATACCTTGGTGAAACTATTTAATTTTACTTTCCTCATCTGAAAATGGGTATGATAAAACTGATCTCGTATCTGATACACAGTAAATTCTCAATGAAAGAAAGTCATTGTAGTAGTAGCTGTTGACATCATAAGGGACAAGGAGAGCTAGTTATACAGCAGACCGCTGCCAATGCCCCCATTCTAACCCAAGGTTTACAAAGTACCAGGAAAATGAGTTTTCTGCCACCTCCAGATCTTCCAAGGCTTCTTCACCAGCAGCAGTACTGGTGGATAAGACAATAGGCAAGAATTCATGCACATGAAATTACATGATTTATTATCCACACAGACTTAGTGCTCTGGAATATGAAACTCAAATATTTTCTTTATTGATCTCATTTTTTGTTGATCACAAATTGGTTCCTCCACAGACCTTCTCTCAAGATGAAGAAATCCAAAATCTATGTTGCTGCTCTGTTGATAATTACCATGTATTTCAGTTGTTTATAATTTTTTCATTATAATTATCTCACCAGCATGGGGGAAGGATCCTACTTTCTGAGGCAACCTTTAGTGGGCCAGGGGTTGTTCAGACCTTGCTGGAGCTTCTTTACTTGATCAAACTTGAACACTGATATTAACTTGCTTTCATTTTGTGGTCACAAGAATGAAACATTTCCCACAGTTCAGCCTGCAGCTTCTCCGTAGTTTGGGTCTTTTTGATAAAATCACTGACTTGTGTACTTTCAAATTTAAGTCATTTTATATCTACTAACTTTGATAATTTTACTCATCTCCTATTAAGCGAATTTTATTCCTGATTTTTTTCCTGTGATTGATGGAACCCATGAAACAGTAATAGTTTCCAGAAGACAGCTTTTCAAATAATTGATAATTTCCATAACATAACCTTATCTAATATAGCACAATTTAATATTTTGCTTTTACTAATATGAGAAAAAATGATATGACAAGATATGTGAGCATTTATCCTTCAAGTTTCATGTGTACTCATTCCAATCTTACCTGAAATTCCAGCCCTCTGTGCACATGAGCAAGGCTAATGGTATAGAGTGAAGTTTGCATAAAAATGTGAGCAAAAAAAGACCGTAGTTGAATGTTCTCTGCTTTAGGACTTGGACTAATGCTTTCTGTATTGCCAGCTCCCCTTAAGCAGTAGGAGCCCCCAAAGCAATGCCAGCAGTTCCACCTTTCTAATTATTTGTAAGTATTAGGTTCTGACCTTTATCTGAGGCAGGATGATAAATGGTGGTTGAAGTAGACCCAGCATTTGTAGAGGTTGGGAAGGATAGCTCTTCTGGTAGCATGTTTATGACCAAAGTCCCCAATCATTTTCTTCCTGTGCCTAATCAAAATTGTGTGTGTGTGTGTGTGTGTGTGTGTGTGTGAGAGAGAGAGAGAGAGAGAGAGAGAGAAAGAGAGCAAGTGAAAGAAAGATCTCCCAGAAGGATGAAAGAGGTTACCGCCTACTGGTTGGGTGCCGTTCAGTGGGTTTGGAGAGAAGGGTTGTCGTACAGTGTTAATTAACATTGACTGGGTGGAGACTGAGCCTCTCTCCCTGCACATTGTGTGGACTCTGGTTGAATTTCTTTTTTTGCCTCTGAAAATTGTTAATTTTTTTGAGGACATAAATTTATGTGAAAGCAATCTGTCCATCCACACCAAAACTTCAAAAAGCAGCTCTCACAGGAAGCTTAAGTTGAAATTCTTTGGATCTCACCACCTTTCCAAAAAGATCTTTTATACTTAGTTTAGCCCCCCTGATGCCACAACACTCTGTATTTTTTCTATTATAACTTTCAACACTCTTTGTTTGCTTGTTTTATTATCTGTCTTTGTTGCCAGCCTGTAAGCTGCTTGTTCACTAGTATGTTGCCAAAGGGGCCAGTACTATGCTTGACATTCGGTCTGGATGCAGCTGTCTGGCTATATATAAACAGTACTTTGCATATGCTTGTTTCATGTTGAGAAAGTGCTTTAGCTTTATTCCTCATAAAAAGGCCTTCAAACACATTGCTTTCATTTCACAACTTTGTCTTTAATATCATGCACCTGTAAGAATGTGCGAAGATCTGTAAGTAGCCCACCTAGATCCATACTGAATATTCTTTACTTCTCTAACTGCTGTTGCAAGAAATATAACAAGGAAGTAGATTGATTTTTGTTTATTTTAGGCTACAGCCACACACATTTCTACATAGTTTCTGATATTAACAACCAAGGCAGTCACTGGTGTTATAGTTTTAGGGGTTTTGACATCAGGTTTGGTCTCTACAGCTCGTTCATCTTTGGACATGTATCTCCAACTGCCAGGCTGAGGTGCTTTTTCTCAGAAGCATTCAAACACACTGAGCATGTGTTTGGGTTTGCAGAGATGATGTGTCAGAATAATAATCGAAGCTGATGCCTCAGCAACAAAGAGGACTGAACAGAGCTCTAAGGCAGACGTAGCAAAAGCAGGACACTCTCAGGAGAGAAACAGTGACATTTCTGATGAAGAAACACAAACCTCACTCCCACCCATCCAGCTTCTCCCTTTAGACATCCATATCTTAGTAAGAGACATAGAAAAGGCTAAAGATTGAGAGACAGGTTTACTTGTGTCTGTGGGGATGGGGCCAATTACATAGCCCTATCTGAAAACCCTTGAGTACAACTCCTGAAGGGTCTAACTTTGGCTGTAGGACTACAAGTATAATCACTTTCTGTTTTCTTCATGTTCCCTCTTAACTAGTTATTTCCCTTTTCCTTCATCTGATGAAGAGAAAGCAACAGGAAACAGAGCTATCATTTCCTTTGTGGTCTTAATTTGTGTTTATGAGAAAAATAATCCAATGAATGTAATCAATAATGCATTCATGAAACCTGTTGCTTAGTGATTGGGGTTATAGCTGATGCTGTCTAAACATCAGAGCTAGGGAGTCTATCCTACTTTCAACATGGTGAAATTTTCAATTCAGGGGGTAAGCATCTTTAGTAGAGTCCCTGTGTAGATGGGTGAATGAATGATCTAATTGAGACCTTGCTTAAACATTCACTATTGTAGTTGACTACAGTGTTGGTTGGTGGTCCACCTTAGACTATTAGCATGCTGATATTTTAAAAGTATACAAGCAGGGAGGTCAGCCTGGGAAACTCATCTTACCACATGATGGATGCAGAGCACACACATCTTACTCAGACTGCTGCATTGAGCCTCCAAGTTGTTGGCCCAAATCCGCTAAACTTTAAGTTCCCATGCAGGACATGAAAAATATGTAGGAAAGTGACTTACATTCTTCAGCTTGAAATTGGACCACAATCTAAAACAGTTTTCAAATGATAAAAATGAGTGTCCTGGTATCATGTTTACATTGTTGGCTTTAAAAAATATCAGCACTTACAGCTTCTTCGTGATTCATGAAGGATTTTTATCAAAGAGAATATTGCTGTGTGTGATTCTTAGTTCTCGAACATGTTCATTACTTTTATCATGGTAGCATCAATGTAGGCCTTGTTGTGCAAATGTAATTTTGAGATGGAAAACTTTAACATTTCTCACCCGTCAGCACCTCCCCTCATGGGAGGGGACGTGGGATGACATGGGATGTTGAAGTTTCACTGCTTGCTGGAGTCATGCTTTAGGGTAATGGGTCATGGAGGGACAGCAGATGCCAAGTTCTAATGATTGTATTAGGCTCCGTCCTAGCCATTTTTTTATCACTTGGAGAATAAAATATTGAAACTGTTTGTTAAAAAGAAGTTTTGGAGATTATCTATGGATTTGGTGTATCTTAGTAGCTGACAAGTTAGAGGATGTTAAAGGGACCAGAAAAATAATGAAGGTCACTACGGTAGAGATGAGGGGAGCAGCTTATGTTGGCATTAATTAATATGTGCCTCTCTTTCTCTCTCTTCTGTTTTCCTTTCATTCTTTTTCTCTCTACTTGTCACTCTTCTCCAAGTGGAAAGATAGATCTGGGTGTGCACCAAGTCTCTGTCTTTTGATCATGTCTTCTGCCCACTATTTGGTCAGTCTACTATATATTGAAGGCACAAGTTGTATCTAGTAATACCAAAGTGAACCAAACAGCATAAAGTGAAGTCTTGATTTAAAGCATACATGGGGATATTTAATGACCTTGGGGCATTCTATAGGCTGTGTGGATTGTTACACGATAGTCATTAATATTTACCAAACGCCTTCTATGTGTCAACTCCAGCAGGGGAAAAGATATACAGACAGAAATTTCTGTGTCATAATTGCCATAATGGTAATACTTTGTAAAAGGCACAATTGGGAGGGTCAAGAAGGAGCCTTGAAGTTTGCTTGAAGGAAATCAAGAGATAAGCTTTTATCTTGACAACTGCTGTAAAAGTTTGTTGGGGGGAACTGGGATAAGACATTCTGGGCAAGGGAGCACCATGTACAATGGGAAATGTGGGATATTTGGTATGGATAGAATGTGAGCTGCAAGGCTGGAAAAGAGCTTGTGATGAATAAGTAGGAAGGGGCAAGATCACAGCAGATGCTGTATGTTATACTCCTTCCCCTGAGCACTGGGGGCACAGAAGGATTTTAAGCAAATAAGAAATAGACTATGAGTATGTGTAACATTGAGTGGGAAAAGTTTATACTGGAAGCAGGGAGAACATTTAGGCTATATGGAAAGAGCTTCAGTGAGAAATCATTAAACTTAAACCAGGGCAGTGTTTTTAGTCTTACACATTTTGTAATACGATTTTATAAAACCCATGTGACAATGCTAATGGAGATAGATGCACTGTAGTTCTTATACAGTAGAAGCCAACAGTGTTCCTGGGGAAAAAAAGGAAGGTATGGTTTTAAGAGAGATTTAAGAGAATAAAATGTATAGGACTTATTAGGTCATTGGAGAGAGCATGTGTCCTGTAAGACAACTCAGGATTTTGGTTTGGGCAACACATAGCCAATGGTTTTATTTATTCATTTGATAAATATTTATTATATATTCACTAGGTCTTAAGAAAAGTGTTGACACTACCTAGATGAAAAGACATGAGATCTACTTCCAAGGTGTTCACACTGTAGTAGGAGAGACAGATACCTCAGTGGACAAAGAGGAGACTTGCATAATAGAATTATGACTATTACTTCCAGTAAGTGCCCTGATAAGGGGTTGTAGATGATATGTTCACTTATAAATGTGTGGAGCTTAAGAAACCTGTGAGACAACCGATGGAGATGCAGTAGATGCCTGGGGACAGAGGACCAGGACTCAGGAGACACACACTTCAGACTAATCAGGGTAGTTCACAGCCAACATCTTGTGAGCGATGAAATAATGAGGCAGACTGGGTTGTGTCATAAGAAAAAATGGGCAAGGAGAGAATGAGATTTTAAGCGGCCACAGAGACAAACATGCCAGTAAATGAGACTGAGGAACTTGTCAGTGGGATAATGAGGAGTATTTGTGTCTTATCTCCTAGCACTCTTGAAAGCCCTGCTTTGATGGAAAAGAAGCACCCCTATTATTTCCAATATCAATTTCAGTGCTGAGTATAGAGGAGGTATTTTTAAAATGTTGATTTAATTCAATGTAATATAAGCATTAGGGAATGAATTCCATCCTAATGGTGTGATGAAGGAAACAGAAAGAGAGTGAAATATGCAAGATTTGAAAAGAACTGAATTTTGTACTTATGAAATTTGTGACCAGGAAAACTTCGGTTCTAGACTTTATCACCAACTGCTGGGCCAGTTTGTTGTTCTTCAGTTTTGTACTATGTACCTCAGTGTTCTCTTAGTAAAATCAGGGAGTTGGGCTAAGAGACAAAGTTCTTTTTGGTTCTTAAAGTCTGAATTTAGAGATATGATTAGAGGGTCAAGCTGAAAAGATGATGTATTATCGATGGAAAGTGTTCTGTCAGTTTTCACTGATATATTACCTTATAAAACATTGGGACATTAAATATTTGATAGTGAGTGGAACTCCGGATATTGATTTTTTTTCACCTAGTCATAAATGGCCTTTGCTTCTGAAGAATGGTAGGCATTGCAGAGTTGTTTATACCAGTAGATTGTATCCCTGCAAAACGAATGTCAAACAGTGCATCTGGGTATTGTCTTGATAAATTACATGACTCAGTGATCACTGACCCACATTTTGTAATATGATTTTATAAAACCCGTGTGACAGTACTAATGGAGATAGATGCACTGTAGTTCTTATACAGTAGAAGCCAACAATGTTTCTGGGGAAAAAAATGAAAACAAGAAATGTGATTACAGATGTGCTATTATAAGATTTCATATAAAGAAAAAATGTTAGGTGGGTAGATATTCTATATAGGGAAGTTGTTAGAATTTCAAGCAAATTTACTGAATGCCAACCAATAATACTACTTTGTCAAAAATAACAGTTTAATTCTGTGCTTCTAGAATCTCCACTGGCATAGCACCAGGTGTGAAATAATAGGTTTGTACTCTGTACATATGCTGGGTGCTTGATACTTTGGCTTATGTGGGCTTGGCTTGGGATTTCCGTTTTATGACTTACTTTAGTGGTGGCAGCCTGCATCTGAGGCTTCCAGCAGAGGACAGACTCTGACCTTAACAATGAAGAGCTTTAGCCCTCTTCATGCAAGGAGGAAGAGTACCTCAAAGAATAAATTCACTCGTGTTTACCAAAAAAGCAATAGGACAATTTTAAAGATATTTTTTAAAACACAGCAGCTTATTTTGTTTCATCATGTAAACTGCCAAGATAGAAGGAAGAATTTAGTGAGCTTTAGAATGCAAGATGTACTCCCCGAAATCTCTTTCTAAACAGAACATCTGTTTTCCCAGAGTTTTGTATGTCTGCTCCAATCCAGATTCCAAGTTTTTGCTTATTGAAAAAATGTGATTATTAATTGGCAACTGTACATGATTACAGCTACCCTTCTAATTTTATTTTAAAAATAATCATACGAGGCTGGGCATGGTGGCTAATGCCTGTAATCCCAGCACTTTGGGAGGCTGAGGCAGGCAGATCACTTGAGGTCAGGGGTTCAAGACCAGCCTGGCCAACATGGTAAAATCCTGTATCTACTAAATATATAAAAACCAGCTGGGCGTGGTGGCACATGCCTGTAGTCCCAGCTACTTAGGAGGCTGAGGCATGAGAATTGCTTGAACCTAGGAGGCAGAGGCTGCAGTGAGCCAAGATAGTGCAAATGTGCTCCAGCCTGGGCAACAGAGTGAGACTCTGTCTCAGTAAATAAATAAATAAATAAAGCAATCTAAAAAACATTAAGCTTATTTTTAATCCCCTTTTTAGAACAGAGTTTCTAGTCTCTAATTGCAACTGTATACATAATATTCTATTATTTTGTATAATTGTCAGAATCAAAGTGAGGGTAGAAAGGTGAAGCCAAATTAAAAAAGAAAAACCCAAATAATTTAGGTTCCTGAAAGGAGAAAAGGTTTTTTATTTTCCTCCTTAATTTTTTTGAGGGTTTGAGGGCAAGGAAACTGATGAGGTGAGTTTCGGTCGGTTTGAGTCTTAAGCTTAGAGCATATGCAAGCCCAGATGTGAGCCTAGAGGTCAGATGTCATCATCTGTAAGTGTTAGTTGAAGTTTGTGTGTGCATGAGATGACTCGAGGGACAGCTTGAGGAGTGAGATAAGTAAAGCTCTGAGAGTCAAATCTTGGTAAAGATCAATTTTTAAATGGCTGGTGGAGAGAGACAAGGAAACTCAAAGAGAAGAGTCAGGCAGTCATGAGGAAAACCTTGAAGCTTAAGGCAGAAGAGAATTTCAAAAAGAAGGGAACAGTCAACAATGACAAATGCTGCAGGGAGATAAAGTAATAATTGAACTGGAACGTGTCCATTGTATTTGTCAACCAGTAGGATGTTACTGACCATTGTGAGAGTCAGTTTGGTGGAAAAACTGTGGCAGAAACCCAGATTGCAATGGATTGAGGAGTAACTAGAAAAAGAATAGAACATACACCATTTCCTTTTGAAAAGAGACTAGTTTTTCTTCAGTGAAGTTGCATTATTGCATGTGTGCGTGTGGTGGTGGCAGGGTTGTAAAATGAGATTCCAAGGAGAAATAAGAGTTTAAGATTGTTGTAATAATGGAGAGAAAAGTCTGTTGTGATCTAGGCTGGGGCTAGTTTTGGGATTTCATGAAGACAATATAATTTGACAAAATGCAGACAAACTAAATGCAGCATTATTCTGTAAACTTTCTTGGAAGAACATGTAGTACAAGCAAGAAAACAGAAGGAGGAAGGCAAGAGGCCCAGGGTCAGACTGACGTTATACACTGAAGCCCTTTAAAAAAAGTGGTTGAAGATTGTATGACAGTCCATAACATTATGGAATCTCACATTGATAGATAGGTATGGGACAGTCATCTTCAAAGCCAAAATAAATTTGTCAGTAGCTTCAAGCACTGACAATTTCCAAACAAAGATGACTCAGGAAGTGACAGGCTGTTGCTGTGGCACAGGTGTAGTTTGGAGCAGTGGGATTGGGGTTGTAGGACAGGGATGGCCCCAGCAAATGTGTGCAGGATACCAGTGGCTGCGCTTGAACTCAGCCTTCATGTGAGCGGTGAGGGGTGAGTGGAAAGCCACTTTTAGACTCTTTTCTTGAAATGTTTGTGATAGAGTGACATGGTCATGGGAAAGGAAGGTTGCTCATGGTTTATGACTAAGAAAATGGAAAAAAAGGGACTACTAAATCCTAAATCAGAATTCCTTAGGAGAAACTTATCCCAAAAGCTTTCATATCTTTGGTTACTTATGCTACAACATCTGTCATAATGGAGGTGTCAGAAATTTTAAGAAAACATGAAACATGAGGAAGACACATTTAGGATCCTTTAAAAGAATGGGCGATAAAAGAAGGAATCAGTTCCTGGGACTGCAGGATAAATATTGAATGAAAGCAGGCAAGAACGACTCTAAGGTGGCAATATTGGTATGGAATAGTCATTCTCCTCTAGTCCTTCAGTGACATTGAGGTGGTTGTGGTTATGATGATTTTTAAAAATAGGATTTCAAGGTAGAAGCCGCCAGACCTCTCTTCCAATGTAAAAATGCCAATGTAAAAACCCAGTAACTTGGGTTATTACTAGACATGTTCGTCTTTAGTGAACATCTCTGAGAGATGGTGCAAGCCTCTCCATTGGTAGGAAGCCCGCAAGCTACAAGGCCACCTATTCCACTTACAGATTCTACATTCATTGTCATCCAGGGCTCAATAATCAATTACCTCAACCCCCCAAATTATTCTTTCTTTCTTTTTTTCTTTTCCTTTAATCTACAAGTACATCAGAATATTTATTTACACAGACAATCATTTGAAAGGAGGAACACAAAATACAAAAGACACAAAATTATTTTCTTCTAAAAATGTCTTCCTTATATAGAGCTTTCATTTTCTGTGGTCCTATTTCAGTTCTCTGCCGTTACTCTTGTAAAAATTAAAGTCTTGTACCCTTGTTCAGTTATAGCTTTCCAGCATTTTCTTATATCATGGTCTTCAGATACCTTGACATTGGGTATCTGAACCTAGAATTGGACACAGTTCCTAAATGGGAGCTGGTGGTGTTTACTGGAACCACTGCCACACCTGGAGCCAAATGCAGTGATGCCACCCACACGGTCTGTGTTTTGTTTTCCTAGCAAGGGGGGTGACAGTCTCCAGCACAACAGGTTTTTGACTCTTGAATTTATAATTTCACATGAATTATTATAAAGTGAGGCATCCCCATTTTATTATTCTAAAATAGATTATCTTTAAAACATAAATGAAGATTAAAATGTTATCTTGCTGGCATAGGCCCTTTGCTCCAGCCTGTCAAGAACTTTCTGAATCTTGATAATATTTCAACAATACTGTGCCTGCTTCCCAGCTCTTTGCAGTCCGTGAAAGAGACCTTGCCACAGTTCTTGATAAATGCAACGAATAAAACAGAATCAAAGAAAGGGCATAGAAAAATGCCAACAGAATTCTTTTTACTTGCTAACAATTTTATGCATTGACATTCAATGGGATAATTTTCTAAATAGTTACAAACTGACCTACTTCATTGCTATGCAGTTCATAGTTCTCCATCATATCCACAATAATATGATGAGAGACTGTCAAATAACCTGGAGAAATCAATGGTGCATTTTCTGGCTTAAAAATCCTCCAAAGGTTCTCTAGTACTCTCAGAATAAAGTCCAAAGTTCTTAACATGGGTTTTAGTTTGGACTCCTGTCTGTTTCTTCTACCTTTCTCTCTGCATTCCTCACTCTCCACTTTGAAGTCTATGCTTCAGTGTTCCTGAACTGCCTACAACCTCCTATGCTACCCTGCTCTGTCAGCTTGAAGCCTTTCACCTCCTGTTTTCTTTTGCGGCACGTTCTCCACCTCCAGATCCCAGCTGTTTTAGTCTGGCTTATTTCTCCTTATGTGTCCGATCCCCCTGAGATGCCAACTTCCTAGAATAGATTTTCTCTCATCTAAGAGCTTCCTTTCATTTTTCCCCATTGCACCCATACTGAACCCCATGAGAACTGACCTTGTGTTCTTTTCAACTTCTTCCACTAGACTTAAATCCCATCGAAGGCGATGGCTGTGTCTTGTCTGGCGTTTTATCCCAAAGGCCTATTATGGTCAACAGCACATAGCAAGGACTCAATACATTTCTTCTTTTTAATCAATTCTGACTGCTGTTTGAATAAAATCTGCCTGTAATATTCTATCTCCTTCTAATATAGTAAGTGCATAAAAATAATTTTTGAATTATTTTTGGCTACCTTATGCTGGCCTTTGGTGACTGCTCTTTCCCTACTAAGTGTATACAAATAATCGAGTTAAGAATACATTTTAAATGTTGCTGGGTATGAAAGTCAAACTCATCTGGCTTTAGATTATGAAATTCCTCTTTTTGAAATCTAAGGCATTTGTTTAGCTCTGATCTTCTGGCAATTTTCCCATTCCCTCTGATTTTTTTTTTCCCCAGGACACGAGCAGCTGCAATAACAGCTGCAAATTGTTTTAATTGTCTTAGATGTAATGCATCTGGACTTGAACACATTTTAAAGCTGTTAGACACTGTCTTACTATGTCTCCTAGTAGGATTTGTGTTCTATCCTTTGTAGTCTGAGTATCTTTCTCTTTCATGGAGGAGAAATGGAATCAAACCAAAAAGAGAATTGTTCTGCTTTCTTTCATCATCTTTAAATGGACACATCTATTCCTTTGTTTTATTAGTAAAAACATGGCTTTAAAACACAGTAACAACATTCTTATTTTGGTCTCATCTAAGCTGAGGTCTGGAAGGTTTTCCCAGCAAGGTTAGTGGGGGAGGAGGAACCTAAATGGATAGAAACCTAAAAGGACAATCATTGTGGGTACCCAGGACCTGCTTGGTTCCAGACATTTCCATAGATGAGGATATTGCTACAAACATAATTTATTCTCTATGAGAGATGGGAAAGTTCTTCTTCAAAGTTTATATCTTAGCCTACATTATAAGGAGTTACCTCTCTTGCTGTGTGGCCTTTATCCACTATTAGCATAAACATATACTCATGTATATATATTCTCTAAATCAGCTACATCTTAAATCAGCTACCTTGACTTGCTCTGGCATTTCTGAACAGCATTGGGCAAGCTCCAAACCCTGGTGCATGCCATTCCTTATTTGGAAATCCTCCTGACCTCCTCCTGATTAGCTTCCTCTTATTCCTTGTCTTCTTCCTCCTCTTCTTTCCCCTTATTTATTCAGAAAATTTACAAGTTTTTAGCCAATCAGGTCAAGCATATAATGTGAGGTCTCATTCTGGCCAATGGAAACTGGACACAGCAGTAGGGCGATTGTGTCAGGTTATAGAAGTTATAAATGTTTCTGGCTCTCTTGTTCAGGTGTGCTCTCCTGGCAAGACTGCTGGCGAGTTGCACCATTCCTGCAGGAAGTAAACTAGCTTTGCTGAGTGATCCATTGTCTCAGTGTGGATTTTTCCCAATGTTATAAATCCGTTTCCAACATTCCCCATCTTTAAAGAGCTCATGGCCGAAGAGCGAGTGTTAAAGGCCACAATGGTGTATTTCAGTTAGCTGTGAATCTACCTTGGTTAAAAAAAGAGGTGCTAATAGAACAATTATTTTGTACAATTCAGCTTTATTTCCTTACATTCATCCACATATCTTTTAAGTCATGGCTCTCAACCATGGATTGAGAATTCCCCAGGGATTCTGAACTGGGTAGCAATGAAGTAGGTAGATTTGTAACTATTTGGGAACTTTTATATCAGAACCAACTTATTCAGAATCTCTTTGGGTTGAAGCCGAGGTGGCAGTATTTATTAAAACTCGCACAGAGATTCTATATTCAGAGAGGTGGGAATCACTGTCTTAAGCACTACTGTTTATATAAATAGTGCTGTGCCAGGGGCTGAGGAAGATCCATACTATCTTATGAAATACAAAGGCCTTGCTCACCAAGAAGTTGTAGTCTATTTGAGTAGGCAAGGCGTGCACATGGAAAAGAGCAAAGTAAAACTGCAAGGTAGTGTGTCATTTGGTTAAGAGCCAAAGTGAGTGGTAGAAGCAAAAGATGTCACAGACATTATAGGGAAAAAAAATCAATTATGGATTAGAGTTGTGAGAGGAATGGGACTTTGAAGAACGTACAGGATCTAGGTAGGCACATGTGGTTCTGACAGGAAGCACAGAAATGAGAAAAACTTGATTTCAGGAATGTGTGTGGAATATCCTGAGCATTTTATTGGACCAGATCAACTAGGACTGACTGGAACTTTTATTTTAGAGAGCAGTCGGACTAAGGTTATGGAATTAAGACTGAAGCTTGAGTTATTCATAAAGATATAGTAGAAAATAATACTGAAAATTTTGAGGCCAATTGTAAATGGACTTGAATTAATTAAAAAAATAGTAGTAGGGAAACCATGGAAGATTTTTAGCAGCAAAAAGGTGTGATCAGATGTTTTCTATGTTATTTTGTACTGTACTGATGTTTTGCATGTTATTTTGAGGTACCTTTAAAGTATAGGCAATACTTTTTTTTTTTTTTAATAAAGAACATAACCATAGTCCATACAAACCCTTTTCAAATTAGCAAATATGTTGTCGTTGATCAGCCTCAGCTTTGGCATTAATTAAGTGCAGAATCTGTAATGCAGATTCAGTAAAGGAGGCCGGGTGTGGTGGCTCATGCCTGTAATCACAGCACTTTGGGAGGCCAAGGCGGGCGGATCACCTGAGGTCAGGAGTTGGAGACCAGCCTGGCCAAAATGATGAAGCCCCGTCTCTACTGAAAATATAAAAATTAGCTGCGCCTGGTGGCGTGCCTGTAATCCTAGCTACTCGGGAGGCTGAGGCAGGAGAATCGCTTGAATCTAGGAGGTGGAGGCTGCAGTGAGTCGAGATCAGCCACTGCACTCCAGCGTGGGTGACAGAGCAAGAATCTGTCTAAAAAAAAAAAAAGAAAAAAAATTAGTAGAGAGGAAGCTAGATCTCATGGCCAAATGTAAGCACACTAATGCTGTGATTCACCTGTGTCAGTGGTGTGCTGGTTCGTGTAACAACCACCTCTCCAGGAGAAAAAAGCCCTGATTTACAGTGTTTACTAATTTCCATGGTGTAAAGACTACCACTATGACCAATTTCAAAGGTACTATCGGTTTAAAAATATTTGCAATATTCCTGAAAACTTGACATTGACTCACATAAACTAGTATGAACTGTTCCCCAGCACAGCCCTTTTTGTGTTTACATTACCTCTCTCATCATAATGGTTTGTCTCTGGGAAGACTGGCATTCAGGTATGGAAAATTTGCCTTTGAAGGTTAATAGTTTACTGTAAATTTATGTAATGCATTTTTAAAAGGGGGGATTAAATGATTAAAAAGAGAAAATCCCAACACTTTCAATGTAGGATAATCGAAAGAATATTTGGACATCTAAATCTCAGAAAATGCCATTCCAGAAGCGTCTAGAACTGAGGGAGGAGCCCTGTAGTGCTCAGGGGCTGGGCGGAGCTCTTCTCACCTTAGTTTGATGGTATTTCCAGTGAAGCTGTGAAAGCTTTAAAAAGCCTGTCAAAAAATATGCACGCGCTTTATCAATCAGATTTCCACGCAAGAGTGCTCTGCTTGCCCCTGGAGGAATCCTGGGCAATCTTATTCCCTGAAGCTCGGGCCCCTGCTGCCCTGGATCTTTGCAGCGTTGGCCTCTGGGCCCCCTCCCGCTTAGTTCCCAGATAAAAGCAGCCCGGCCGCACCTGCCTTGCCTGTGCAAACTCTGCAAGACTTTCAACGCCATCAGCCCCGTCTGATTGCAGCCGCCTGCCCACAGCCCCCAATCATTCACAACGCCAATTAGCCCGCGCCGCGTCCTCCGGCTGCGCGGGGGCGAGCGCGCGGGAGTCCATTTCCTGCGCCCTGACGCCACCTGAGTCCCGCGCGCGGTAATGCGGGCTTCTAAGGGCAAGGCCGCCGCCGCGTCCCTCGTGCCAGCGCGTTTCCCTTTCTTCCAGCTTCGAGAACAACTGAAGTGTGGTGGGTAGGAGAGCCATTTAGTCCAAACTAAAGACGAACATGTTTTTCCCTTCTGATAATGTTCCCGGTTCCGTCGCTCGGAATTATGCTCCATAATGTGCCGCGTGCAGCCATTTTGTCATCGCTTTGGGTCATCCTTGCTCACAATTGGTTATTTACTCAGGGGCTTTTGAAATTATTGAGTTGACACATCTGTCAGACGGCAAAAGCAGAAATGCTAAAAGGTCACTTGGAGAGAAACCAGCTGCTCCAGACAAACCTTTCTGCCTCCAAATAGCACAATCATTACAGCCTGACAGATGGGGCCTTCGCTTTCATTTCAGGCGCTCCCCTTGCCTTCAGGTACTTAGCTACCCTACCTCATTGCCAGGTCAGCCGGGCCTCCCTGTAATTACCCACACAATAGGCATCTCCCTGCTTAAGAAGAACAGTTCTATTTTCTCTAAATAGGAAACCAGTTTCCTCACGGATATGAGCTACCCAGCGCTTGCCACAAACTTTCCTATTAACAGATTCGTTTTGACAGTGGTGAGTATGTTTCTATTACTTCTGCAGCCTTCATTACACCCTGAAACACGAAGCTCGGTCTGATGGAACGGTTTGGAGGGCTTCTGAGGGTCTCTGAGTAGATGGCACCTGGGGAGTAGGGCTGAGATTCCCTTTCCCCTCCACCTGAGTCTACCTCGTCCTCACCTCCCTCACCTCTTTGCTGCCCCTGAGGCTGTGTGGGGAGGAGCAGGGCCAAAGGTCATGCCTGTCTGTGCTGCTCCACGGGAAGGTTTCTGGAGATGCCTGACTTGTGTGTTAATGTGTGTGTGTGTGTGTGTGTGTGTCCCCGCGCTTATGACAATGGGAGAGAAAGTAAAATAAAAATCAAAAATCAAAACTGATGTTGAACTTTAATCATATAGGAACCAAAGAGAAATTCTTCCATCATCAGATACTTGAAAACTCTGTTTTAGGGGACAATTAATATGTCAGCGGTTGTAATAACATCATCTTAATCTTTCAGAGTAATAAACTGATCACATGAGGATGTGTCTCTCAACCTTTAGGGGTAGTGGGGTGATTGTTAGAAACTTTAGTTTAAACCTGGCTCTTTTCACTGTAGTGGTAATATTATCAGAGGTAAGGTGAAAGTTTTCTCTGTCATTAGGTTTGCTTCAGTGGATAAGTTTAAAAAGCGCTGCATTGAGCTACCTGCATGAGGCTGAGAGTGAAACCCAACAGGTTTTTCTGGTGGTCTTTTTGGGGAAGTTGATGGTCAACAAAATGGACTAGTATCC
Organism: Cebus imitator; assembly: GCF_001604975.1. NCBI lineage: Eukaryota > Metazoa > Chordata > Mammalia > Primates > Cebidae > Cebus > Cebus imitator. Next base: position 3,825,744 of record NW_016107424.1, on the reverse strand, counting down.
AGTTTTGAAGCAAATCAGGACAGGAAGAGAAACCACCCCAAGGAGACCCTAGGGAAGTTCTGATATAACAATATTTCAGAATATGGGTAATAGGGGGAAGTTAAGATAAATTTTGCAGCATATGAGTACTCCACTAGGGTTCCCAGAAATTATATCTGGAGGAAACCTGGTAGAAAAATAGACTTCCTGTGACTCATGGGACAGGATTCAGTCATTATAATTTTAATATTGAAGGATAAGTGATCTTACTTTGAGATCACTAGCTGTTGAAACCTAGGGGCATATGGATTCTTAGGCAGAAAGGATATAGTTTGGAGTTTTGGAGGAGGTGGGGGAGAGGGACGGGAAGGGGGAGGGGGAGGACCTGTTGGAGAAGGGAATGGTAACAGGAAGGACTATGTAGGAGGTAGGTGGCATTTGGGATGGGCCTTGAAGAATGGTAGAGTTTCTGTGTGTGTGTGTGTATGTGTGTGGTGATGTGGGAGGTGGGTGGTGAGGGCATTTGGAATAGGGTAAGGTGAGAGAGAAAATGGTTAAGGGAATGGGCATGTGGTTCACAGCCCTGGATTTAAAGCCTAGTTCCACCATTTAACATGTAGGTAACCGTAGGCAAGTGGCTTAACTTCTTTGAGTCTCATCTATTCAATGGGGGATATGATACCTACTTTATTAATGTAGTTATATGTATAAAGTGAGATAATGTATGTAAAGGGATTAGAAATTATGTGGATGTAGTGAAGATTCAATAGGTGGTAGCTATTACTATCATTTATTACCATTATAGAGTAACATAAGAAACAGAGAAGAGAATGGAAAGAAAACTCAGAGCATATTCAGAGAAAGACTGAAGCTTGTCATAAGGGTATAGTAGAAAGCAATTTTGAAAAACTTGGGACCAATTGCAAAGAGCCTTGAGTTTATTTTTTAAAAAATTATTCATTTGGCAGCAGGGAGCCCATGAAGTTTTTTTTTTTTTTCTTTTTTTTTCTTTTTAGCAGGTGGAAGGCATGATCAAAGCCGGGCTGGATGTACAGGTTGGATGACATTGAAGAAAAGACCAAAGTTAGGGAGACCAATGAACTAGTAGACTATAAAAAACTAATAGGAAGTAACCAGGGTGGTGTTTCTAATATTGAAAAGAAAGAATAAATGCAAGGGAGAGTGTGGAAAGGTTTTTAGATTAAAATTTTGTTATTCAGCTGTCTAAAACACTTCCAATGAATTTTAATCAAAACCTTGAAATAAGGTCATCATATGGGTGTCACAGTTTATGCTCAGATTCCAGGGACATACTGGGAAGATGAAATGCATGCACAGAAAAAACAATGAGTTAATACACCGAAACTCTGTCTAATTTATATTTATATTGCCTAAGAAGTGACCATAGGATTAGAGCCCTTGAAGTAGTAGAGTATGATGCTTCGTTTTACTACGGTTCTGCAAATTCTAACCTTGTCTAACTTTTTATTATATAGGTAGTTAAATTTAATGCTCTCCTCATCCTTTTAAGTTCATATCAATTTGGGAAGGAAGCATTAGCAAATCTACTGAATATAGTATTTTTTAAATCAATTCTTGCCATGCTTTATTTATTGGCATTTAAACTTATTTAATTAGTAGACGCTAATTTGCACTCAGCAGAAAGCCAGGACTCAGAGCAAGTATCAGGTGACACTAATGTTATTCTAATTGGTCAGATCTGTGTTAATTATCAGGTAACTTGGCTAAATAATAAAGGCATTCGCAGACAAGGACAAAGTGATTTTAAAAGTTACTCCTAACAAGGCCTGACTTTTCTAGAACAATCTAGCAGCCTTGAGAGCCACAACGTGTTATTAATATTTACAGTGGCTCTTGTTAGAGAGTCTAATTTTAGATGAAGGCTGAGAATTAAGGCTCAGGATTTAAGGTCAGAAGATACAAATCAGAGTAAGTGAAAGATGCGCAAGAAGGGAGATCAGCCTCAAGGGTTTGAATGATATTTAGAAAAGAAATGAAGAAAATAATGTATTTTATGCTTAAATAATTATGCCTTTGAAGAGACGGAACAATTTAGATAAAATCCAAACCACCTTCAAGGATTAGTCAACAAAAGATAACAGCTCCCCTCGCAGATTGGGATCATATTGCACCTATGATGTGGTTTTTCTGATCCTTTCACTTAATAAATACTATGAGCATTTTCCTCCATGGTATTAATTATTGCTAAAACCCACTTGCTTAACTTTACAATTAAACTAGATAAATTATAGATAACATTTTAGCCTTTTATATGAGGAGGGAGATAATGAATAAGAACAGGGTGAAGAGGGTATCTGTAGGGTGTAAATGGTTGAGTAGAAGTGCCCCATGTAGAAAAGAGGGAGGGGGCCCCTCTCTCCTTCATTCAGCCTGGGAAATTAACAATGATGTGAGGAGGGCAAGGTATGAAGCTTATACTAACTCAATTGAACCTTATTCAGATTTCTTACTTTAGAGCAGAAGTCATTCAATAACCTTTTTATATTTAGATATTTAGATTGTTAACAAAAAAATATGGCCAGTGAGCCAAATTTGGTGCCTTGCTTGTTTTTGTCCAACCCATAAGCCAAGACTGTTTTTATATTTTTAACCTATCAAAAAAATATCAAAAGAAAAATATTTTGTGACATTAAAATGGCATGAAATTCACATTTCATTGTGCATAAGTGAAGTTTTATTGGAACACAGATATAACTGTTCAGTTACATATTATCTGGCTCCTTTCCTGCTGCAATGGTGAGTTGAGTACTAGAGGCAGAGACTGTATGGCCTGAAAAGCTTAAAGTATTTACTGTTTGGCCCTTTACAGAAAAAGTTCATCCACCCTTGCTCTAGAAGGTAGATGTTTATCCTCATATCCACATGTCTTCTCAGAATTTTAAAGGGAATTCCAGGCCCTTAATAACAATTTCCTTATGTCACAAACTTGCCTACCAATTGAATATCCATTTGTTACTAAGAATGTTTGTTTCATCCATTTCGGCCTGGACTACTTTTATGAGGCCAAGTGCTCACACTCTGCAGTCTTTTGCCTCACTTGTAGCTTGTTAGAGCTACATATTATCACACATTTAGAATCATTCGTTAAGGAAAAATCAACTTTCATTTGGTATTTTATTAAACTCAGAAAGAACCTTAAAATGTTATGTTAACATAGAATGATAGGATTTTGATGACTTTGCAAAGCACGTCGAAAGATCTTGGATGATAATGAGAACTGAATATGTAGTGGGTAAAACTATATGTGGGCCAGTTGTTTACTCACACTGGAAGATAAAGTTACGTGGAAATTGTGCCATCTGATTGCTTTCTCTCTCATACGTGCATGCGTGCACACACATACAATAGTTGAAATACAAACTGACCACTCTATAGACAGTAGTGACTCTTATTCATGCAATATAGTACATATTTTCATAATGAGTAGTTACATTATGACTTATCTACCAACGCTTGCTTTTATTGACTATTCATTATTCATTAAATATGAGGAGAGCAACAATTTCATGTTTAGTGTGTCATAAGCACTTAATAATAGTTACTCTTCATCATCACTAGCACCAGTACCAGCAACCAGTTGGCTAACATAAGTATATGTCCAGGAAATATTTGGGAAGCCAACTGGCTCTAGTGGTACAACTGGAGAATACAACAGAGAATAGAATTCAAATTGTACTGATGTGTCTCTAATAAGATCTTATAATATGTAAAACCAAAAGTAAGCTGTTTTCAGTGTATGTAGAGCAACAACTGAGATAGAGATATGATTGCTTGTATATGAAGGTTTTTTTTTTTTTT
>NW_016107424.1:3819831-3821880 GCF_001604975.1 Cebus imitator | reverse complement strand
CACTGCAACCTCTGCCGCTCAGGTTCAAGCTATTCTTCTGCTTGAGTCTCTGGAGTAGCTGGGATTTCAGGCACCTGCCAGCATACCTGACTAATTTTTGTAGGTTTAGTAGAGATGGGGTTTCACCATCTTGGCCAGGCTGGTCTTGAACTCCTGACCTTGTGACCCACCTGCCTTGGCCTCCCAAAGTGCTGGGATTACAGGCATGAGCCACCCACACCCGGCTGTATATGGAGTTTTAACAGAAGTTTTTGGAGAGATCACAAAGAGGGGCCTCAGAGTGGAATTTGGCCCACAGATAGCTTTAATTAGCAAAAAGAGTATTTTTAAAAAATAAATTTGGATATTTTCAGGGAGGGCATGAACTCTCAGGTTTGCCATAGTCCTCACTCCACTCCCTGTTGGTTAACATTTTACCTGTCTTATTCTTGGAGGCATTGGAATTTGTAACCCTTGATCAGAAGTTTTAGATGAGTGTTTTAAGGAGCTTGGATAGGCATGTGTTTATTCATATATATATATAAAGTTCATATATGTAAAATTATATATACATTTATTATATATATAAAATTATAAAATTCATATATATGTATAAAATTAATTTTTGCTGCTAGCTTCCAGATTTCAAAATAATATAGTTAAATGAGTATCCCAACTGAAAATAAGACAAATTCTGTGTACTACATTTCTCTGTGTCTGGTAGTAAAAAAAGAAAAACAGCAATAGCAGCAAAAACAAACTCCTCCTTCCCCTTTTAAATTATGTAGTCTTCTTGCCATTTACTGTGCTGAAAAAATAAGTCAGAGGGCATCAGCCAGCAGAAAGCTGGCATTGCTCTGAAAATGTGTGCATCCTTGGTGTCTTAGGCTGTTTACACTTCTGTAACAAAATTCTGTAGACTGGGTAGCTTATGAATTACAGAAATTTATTTCTCACAGTTCTGCAGGCTGAGGAGTCCAAGAATAAAGCATTGACAGATTTGGGAGCCAGTTGGCCTCCCAGAGTTAAAATGATAGAGGGAAATAGAAATTATTATCATCCTACTTGGCCTCTATTTTCTGGTGAGGGCACATTTCCTGGTTCACAGATGGTGTCTTCTCACTGTGTCCTCATGTGGTGGAAGGGGTGAGAGGTCTCTCTCAGGCCTCTTTTATAAGGACACTCATTTCATTCATAAGGACTCTACTCTCATGACCCAGTCTCCTCCTCCCCACCTCTTACTATCATCATTTTGGGGGTTGGGATTTCAACATATGAATGTGGGGAGACATGAGCATTTAGACCACAATGCTTGGATTATATAAATTCACTCTTCTGATCTGAGGATACTACAGTGCCACTTAGATAAAAAAGCAGAAGGAGAATTTTGAACACTAGCTGGAGTGAGTGTCCTCTGAGTGAGTGATAAGATTCAGACTTACTATGTAGACATCTGTCCATTAAATACTTGTTAGACACGGTCATTTTGCTCCACAGAGGCTATGGATAAGTCTGATTTCTTTTCCAACCACCTATTGCGAGATGGTCTCAGCAAGTGACTTGGTTATCTTGGGGTCCCTAATGGTAAAGGGAAAAGACGTTGGAAAGTGCCTATCATGGTAGTAAGGTTGAAAAGATAATTTTTAAGAGTTTACTTAATGGTTGCTATTAAGCCACAGACCATACAAAGAAATAGCATTCAAGAGGGGTAGGGAGCTATAAAATGAAATATGAACCATGTCCATGGTAAAACAATTCAGAAACATCTGCTCTGTGTGGGGACTCGGCACCTTTAAGACAAGGATGTGGCAGGGCATGGTGGTTCAGGCCTATAATCCCAGCACTTTGGGAGGTTGAGGCGGGCAGATCACCTGAGGTCGGCAACCAGCCTGACCAACACGGAGAAACCCATCTCTACTAAAAATACAAAATTAGCTGGGCATGGTGGTGCATGCCTGTAATTCCAGCTACTCAGGAGGCTGAGACAGGAGAATTGCTTGAACCCTGGAGGCAGAGGTTGCAGTAAGCTGAGATTGCACCATTGCACTCCAGCCAAACTCTGTCTCAAAA
>NW_016107424.1:3788552-3819821 GCF_001604975.1 Cebus imitator | reverse complement strand
AAAAAAAAAAAAAAAAAAAAAAAGACGCAAGGATGGTCCTGACCAGAAAGATCCAACAGTGACAAAGGTATCCCTTAAAAAACCACAGTCAATTAGTGGCACTTGCCTCTGCATGGGAGACTGGAACTTTTGCTTTTAACCTTGGTTTGGCAGCTGCCCGCTTGCTGCCAGGTCTGCAACTTTGTCAGAGCTTAGACACGCATCTGCCTGCTCTTTGGGGTACCTGCACACGTTTGCCCAGTCTGGCCTTCCTCCTCTCCCTCCTGTGTTTCAGAGAACTAACTGTGGACACACCCTGGACAACATTTTGAGATAGATAAAAAGATGGAAATTCCTACTGTTTCAGAGTTTACAGTGAAAGAAAGAGAGCCATATGTAGGGACTAAAATAGAGATAAATTCAAAAAGCTATGAGAAGATGAAGGAGGACTCTGTCCTTGATAATTGAACAGCAAAATGTATTCACAAACATTATTTCGCTTAATCTCCCCATTTTCCTGTGGAGCAGGAGGTATTTGCTCTCATTGAAACGTGAGGATATGGAGGCTTAGAGGTGAAGGAAGAAACAATGTGTGGAAGATTGAAAAGTTCTAAATGTGCTAAGATTAGGAAAAAAGTGCTAAAGAAAACTGAAAAGATTATTTTCTATGTTTGGAACAAAAAAGAGAACAAATAGACCCATTATTGGAGGATTTAATGTTAAAATGATAGAGGGAAATAGAAATTATTATAGTCCTGCTTGGCCTCTGTATTTTGTAAAAAGGAACAAAAATCCATCAACTGTGGATTCCCTGAAAAGATACTAAAAGATACCTTTGATAAATCAAAGCAGTAACAGAGATGACCATTTCAGAGGAAAAACAATGAAAGTCATGTATTTAGTAGGTTTTTAGGGGTCTGGTCTAAGCAGGTCTTTCAATATGGTGGCCTGATTGGGACTAGGCGAAGTTCATGATGTAATTGTTTTGGATTGATGGCAAGGAGAGTTTGAAGGATAAACAAGTGTTATGATGAGTCTAGTTGGGAGATATATCATTGGTTGAAGGGGCCGTTAACTTTGATGAGCGTAGCAGAGTTGTTCTTTGAAGAAATGGATTTTTGAAAAGTTCCAGAAACAACAGGCAATGTAGTTTTATTTTCTTGGAAAACTTTCTGGTAAAACTTTCATGGAATATTAAAGTAAGATTGTTGTGGACAAGCCAGGTGTGGTGATTGACATCTATAATCCCAACACTTTGGGAGGCTCAGGTGGGAGGATCACTTGAGCTTAGGAGTTTGAGGCCAGCCTGGGCAATATAGTGAGAACCCATTTCTACAAAAAATAAAAAATTAACCGGGCATGGTGATATGTACCTATAGTCCAAACTCCTTGGGAGACTGAGGTAAGAGGATTGCTTGAGCCTAGGCATTTGAGATCAGCTTGGGCAACATAGCAAGATCTTGTCTCTGCAAAAAATAAAAATAACTTAGCCAGGTATGATGGCACATGCCTGTGGTCCCAGCTATTCAGGAGGCTGAGGTAGGAGGGTCGCTTGAGCCTGGAGGTTGAGGATGCAGTGAGCTGTGATTATGCCACTTTAGCCTGGACAACAGAGTGAGACCTTGTCTCATAAAAAAATAATTCAGACAGGTGGATAGTAAAGTCATGTTAATATAAACACTGTCACAGATGGTTTCCATTCTGAATTCAAGTTGGAAAAGTAAGTAACCTCATTAAGAGTAAACATAAGTTCAAAGTAAACAAGGAAAATAAAATGACATCACCTACATTTAAAAGGAATTCAATTCTTGACAACCCAGAGAAACTATAAATATTTTCTTGTAGACATGTAAACTTGAAGATATTTAGATGTTGTCTCAGATTTGCTGCAAGCAATTGAGGATAAATTAAAATATGAGGGAGATGGCAGAATGCCAGAATGCCAGAGATGAAAGAAGTTGCCTGAATTTTCAGAAAATAAGGCTGACGTTGATCCTATGTAAAATTCTAGTCTGCTCAGAGGTGTCCGACTTGACTGATCACTTACATATGCCAGGCACTAGAAATACCCTGGTGAACAAGGCAGGCATGGCCTTTCCCCACAAATTCTGTTGGTTCCTTCTCAAAATAACTTCAGAATCTGAACACTATGTTTTTTAAACCTACATCCACTGGGTTCAAGTCAGCATCTCTTGATTCAAGTCAGCATCTCATGTCGGGATCACAGCACCAGTCTTCTAAATAGTCTCCTTGCTTTCACCTTTGTCCTCCATGGGTCATTCACAGCACAGCACTCTGAGTGATTGATTTAAATCCCAAATCAGATCATGTCACTCTACTGTTCATAACCTTCCAAAGATGTTGTCTCAGAGCAAAAGCCAAAGTCCTTACATTGACCTGCAAGATGCTACAGTATAGTCTGCCTGATCTGGCTCCCTGATACCCCGCTGACTTCATTTCCTATACTTGCCACCCTTTCCATACATTCCCTCCAGCCACATTGGTGTCCTTGTGCTTTGGTAAATGTCAAGTAAGATCATTCCTCAGACACCTTTGCACTTGATGACCCTGTGCCCGGGGTACTTTTCTTTCACTTCTTTCAGGCCCCTCTTCAAATATCACTTTATAAAGTGAATCCTCCTCTAATAACCCAATAGAAAAAGGTATTTTCTGCCTCACTTGTCCTGGGAGTCATTAAGGCCCTTGTGCTTTTACTGTAAGTAAAATGAGCCATTGCAGGATTTTGAGCAGAGGAGTGACATAATTAACATATTCTTTAACAGGATTCCTCTGGCTACTGTGTAAATAAAACTTTAAGGGATGGAAATAAAGGTCAAAATGGGGACTCAATTAAAGAGACTGTTGTAATAATCGAGGCAATAGGTAATGGTGGCTCAGATCAGGATGCTAGTAGTAGGAAGTGACTGGATTTTGGATGTATTTTAAGACAAAGTCAAGATTTTCTGAGGGATTTGTCGTAAGATATCAGAGAAAAAGGAGAGTTAAAGATAATTTCACAGATTTTGGCCTCAGCAACTGCAGAAAGAAGCTATGTATTGAGATGAGGAAGGCTGTGGGTGTAGAAAGTTTTAGGGGGAAGATCAGGAGTTCAGTTTTGGACATATTGAGTTTGAGATGTCTATTAGACATCCAAATGGCAATGTTGAGTATCAGTTGGATATACAAATCTGGAGTTCTGAAGAGAGGTCTGGATTTTAGACATAAATTTGAATGTCATTGGCATATAGATGGTGTCTTAGCCTGAGTTTCTCAGAGAGCAGAGCTTGATGATAGTAGGAGGTGCAGTCGCAGAGAGTAGAAGAGAGGGCCAAGGGGAATGAGGTGGGGAAGGAGAGGGAGCCAAAATGAAATGTGTTATCAGCCTCGCTGCCTCAAGATGAGACTGACTGATCTCATGGGGCTGTTGTACAAGAAATTACTTAAAGTACATTTTAGGACAAGTTGCTTGGGGCTGTATTGGTCAGCTCAAGCTGCCATAATAAAATACCATAATCTGGGTGACAAACAACAGAAATTTATTTTCTTGCAATTCTGGAGGCTGCAAGTCTAAGATCAAGGTGCCAGCTTGGCTGAGTTCCAGTGAGGACTCTGTACCTGGCTTGAGGATGGTTGACTCTTTGCTATGTTCTCATAGGGTGGCCAGAGCACTCTGGGGTCTCTCTTTCTTCTTATGAGGACAGCAGCACCATCAGATTAGGGCCCCACCCTTATGACCTGTTTTAACCTCTATCATCACCTCACAAGCCCTATCTCTAAATACAGTCACATTAGGGGTTACAGCTTCAACATATAAGTTTTGGGGAAACTATTTGGTTTACAGCAATCTCCTGTAAATCCCCTAAATTTGTAAAAATGCATTTATTTTATTCCAACAGCCCCAAAAGTCTAAATGCAGTCCAGCATCAATTCTAAAGTCTAATGTCCAAAGCTTTATCTAAATATCTAAATCAGATGTAGATGAGATTCAAGGTATAATTCATGCTGAGGCGAAATTCCATAGTGGGAGAGAAGAAGAGGAAGGATTTATCCATAGGCATCAATCTCCCCTTGTCCAAAAGTTCATCTCCAGGTATAAACTCATATTTTATTTCCAGGTTATATACACACATATATATATGTATGTACGTATGTTTATATATATATATATATATATATATATATATATGTGAGTTTATTAAGTATTAACTCACACAATCACAAGGTCCTACAATAGGCTGTCTGCTGGCTAAGGAGCAAGGAGAGCCAGTCTGAGTTCCAAAACTGGAGAGCTTGAAGTCCAGTGTTTGAGGGCAGGAAGCATCCCGCACAGGAGCAAGATGTAGGCCAGTCTCTCTTTTCACATTTTTTTACCTGCTTATATTCTAGCCACTCTGGCAACTGATTAGATTGTACCCACCCAGATTAAGGGTGGAGTGGTCTGCCTTTCCCAATCCACTGATTTAAATGTTAATCTCCTTTGGCAACACCCTCACAGACACACCCAGGATCAATACTTTGTATCCTTTTGTCCAATGAAGTTGACACTGAGTATTAACCATCATACTAGGTGCTCAGTGGGGCCCACCAGCATGCAGGAGGAAGCCCTGGATGAGGTGGGAGGCCCACAGTGGCATGAGGCCAGGCTTTGTCACATCATGCCTATGTGAAGTTTTTTGGAGCCGTGTGGAGCTGGTTGTTGCGGTGGTGGCTGGAACAAGGGACTGTGAGGCCAAAGGGATCTGAAACAGTACATAACAGGGCAGGATTAGTTAGGAGAGAGCTCTTTCCCAGTGGCTCCCCATTCCTTAGTCAACCGAAAATGTCTATGCTTAACAATATTTCTGGTGTTAACTTATGATGCTGGAATTTATTTTAATATAGAGAAAATCCTTTTACTCCACAATAAGGAATCCAAGTTTGAATGATAAATTAATATTTAAGAAAATACATTGACCAAAATTTATCACACTGAAGAGAACTCAAGTGATTATGGTTCGCTGACCTGATAGCCAATCCTTTCCTGATCTGATGCAAAGAAGGGAAAGTTAAAAGGCATGGGCACTGGAAAGGGGGAGGGATCTTTACTAAAGAAGACACAGGGTAGAAAAAAGCAATGGCATTCAATCAGCAAATATTGAGCACTCGACCACTCTGTTTGCCAGGTGCTCTTCTAGACAATGAAGTATAATAGGTTACCAAAGAGACTAGGTTCCCTAGGGGCTAGAGGAGGGGACAGACAGTAAACAAACAATCCAGTGAAAAATATGTCAGTGGGAGAGTAATAGAAGGGTGCTATTTGAAATAATTGAACAGGGAATACTGTAGAAGATGAGGTTATAGTAGAGATATAAAGCAACTGAGGAATAATGCCATGCCAATAGATGAAAAAAAAAAAGATCTTATACAGAGAGAATAGCTTGAGCAAGACCCTGAGTCAGGAGCATGCTGATTTTTCAAGGAACAGCAAGAAGGCCAATGTATCTGGAAAGGAATGAAGTAGGTAGAAAATGGAGGAGGTGAATCACAAGATATTCTTGTGATGGAGGAAAAGAGCACAGTTTTTTTCTGGGAGTAAGCTCTATTTATTTCATTTGGACATGGATACACAAAAGGTGCAAGGAAAGAGTCCATTGTATAATGTTTTGTACGTGCCCAGCTTAATGGTGCACTGCTCTGAAGCCCTGTGTGCACCTTTGCTTAGAATATTTCCTGAAGCCTGGCCCTACCTATGCCTGCATCACCTGTCAACGGAAGTATCATCGCTTCAGAAAGAAAAGAGTCTATCATGCTGTTACCTACCACCTATGACTTAACTGCATCTGCCTGAATGAATCCCCCTTTATACCTCAAGGCAAGATTTGGCCTTCTTCCTGCTAGTCTGAGTTCTGGCTCACCTCCTCAGAGTGTCTTTGTTTATAAATCGTCCAGCCCTTTTTTTTAATTACAAACTTTACCTTTTTCCATTGGTTCTTTTTCTTCAGCTTTGAGAAAGGCCAAAGCCCTGCTGATCTTAAAATAACTTCCCCCCAAACCTGATGACAAACAGTTTTACTTTGTAGTCCATATCTAGGGTGGTGTAAACTCATTCTCTATACTTTTGATATTAATTTTTTATCTCAGCCACCTAAAATCTTGATTCTACACCACTTCTGCACAGAATGCTTCTCTGAGTTCATTTGTGACTGTTTGTCAAAAGTAGCTACCTTTCAGTTTTATTGTAAACTCTCTGAAGTTTCTTTTTAAAAATTCTTTTTCTGTCCTCCATGATGGCATTTTTCCTGATTTCCTTCCTTTGTGGCTATGCCTCAGTTTCTTTTGTTTTCCAGCTGCCCGAATGTAGATGTTTCACAGGAATTTGCTTCCCAATCAGCCCAAAATAATGATCCCCTTGGTTCTTGTAGTAGTCAGAGATCCAGGGCTCTTTGCCCACAGACTTGAGCTGCCTTGTCCTTTTATTTCAATGGACTGCACAAACACTATCAATGTCCACATTCCCTGACATGAAAAAGCCTGGAAAACATTGCCCTGGGATTCTATCCTCTGCCTCCCCATTTGATATTTTAGAAACACTGTGGTGATATCATTCACTCACCTGCCCCCATAGGGAGATGAATTCTAAATCTCTCATTCTAGCTGTAATCTCTCTATTGAGTTCTAGATCAATGTAATCTAACCGAATAACTCTTCATGGATGATCCTCAAACTTGAAATGTCCAATATTAAAACATTTATTTCCAATCCCATTCTTCTTAGTGAATATCACTAACTATCTACAAATGTGAAAGCGATTCTTCTTTGAACTCTATTACTCTCACATCAAATCAACCATCAAGTCTTGTTGATTTTGATTGTGTCCTACCATTTCCAGTGCTGCCTTGTCATCACTCTGATGCCACTTTCATTTGTCTTTTGAATTCTTTTTACCTGAACCATCATGATAGATCTTTTTATTTGGAACATCTCATTCCCCTCTGTCACCTGGCTGGCAATATTCCAGGTAAAATCAGCCTGGTTCTGGAGTGAAGATGGCATAGAAGTGAATTGCAATTGACCCAACTGTTACATGAGTAAGAAATAAACATGGCATTCGTGAGGCCCTGAGATTTGGGATTGTTACCATGGCATAACCTGTAGAATGGGATCAGCAAAAGGATGGAGCAGTTGGTACCTGCCTCTTCCTTCTTTGCACTTTGATCTTCTAGACCTGTTTGAGGTCAGGCATCATAAAAGCTTATGTTTCCAATCTCTCATGGTAAACAGATCAAGCAATTTACATTTCTGTCAGGCCCAACCAGACCTCTGCTCATTTGATTCCAGCTTCTCCATTGGCTGTAGGCTGCTTAAGCCAGGAGCAGTTAGCTCCCAGTTTGGGGAGAGAAAGAATAGAAGTCTTGCCATATTCTCTTATCCAGCTTCTAACATAAAGAATCTAATCAGTTATTCTGATCCTCCCTCCCCATGGTTGCTAGCATCCACTTTCAAATGGTTAAAAACCTGGAAAGGGAAAGGTAATTGCTTAGCAATCCCAAACTCCAACATTGGCTAAAGGGAAGGCTTTGCCAACTTCAATACTTGATGGTAGGCAGGACTGGGGCAGGTAGGACTTGATAGTGTAAGTAGATTTTGTTGTTCATCCATTTTTGATAAGACTATTCTAAGTATAGAAAATAGATGATTTACCCACTATTAAGGCAGACAATAAAAGGAGCTAGTCGGGTGTTATGGCAAAGAATAAACGTTTGTGTTTAATCAGTTTGGGTCATTTTCTAGGAGGGAATCAGCTAATGGATGAGACAGTCAGCATTTCCAATGAGTCTGAGGCTGTCACATGCATGGCAGCAAAGCCAGCAAGCAGCTGATGTGCTGGCCATAGTGCAGCCTGTCAAGAGGGCAAAAGAGGCTCTGAGAGAGGAGATGGAGTGGTGGGCAGCTTTGAAGAGGAGGCCAAGAATCTATATTTGATCTAGGAGGTAAAAGCACAAAGTGGTTGAAGCAGTTCACAGAAGAATTAATTTCCAGGGAAACAGGATACTTAGCAAATTGTCTCTTTTCCTGAATTGACAGATATGATAGGAACTATAGTAATACATCTCAAAGGATGAACAGTTTATTCCCAGGTGTACTTTATTTACTGAAAAGTAAATCTCACTGAGAACCTGGCTGGAAATATCTTTTCATTTACTATGCTCTCTGCCTGCCTTGAGTTTAATAGAAAACAAGCCAGGAATGTTCTCAAATAAAACTAAAGACCATACAGCCACTAGTGAGTTCTAGAGGAACATTTATAATAATAATTGCAGACAGAAGATCATTCTTTCACAGATTGTGTTTCCCAGGCCTCCTTGTTGAAGTGAAACAGAACAATACTGTGTAACGCTGAACCCAATGCTTGCTATAAAGTTCAGAGATAGTCAACCGGAACTTAAGGGGAAAGAAAATGTGGACAGAAAGAAAATACTTGAGAGAAGGATTTTGTTTTAAATGGTAAGAAGACCTTACAGGAAATATGTTGAGGAATTCATGAACTCCTGGGTTACTTTTTTTTCTTTTTCCCCTTTGACAGCACCAAACCTCTGCTTCTCTGTCTCTGCAACCCCCAGAACCCCAGGAACTGTCCCTAGGTTAACACCAAAATGGATCTGTCTCTAGGAACATGTGAACTTTCTATTTCTTGGAAGTAGCCAAGGAAAGACAATGGTGAAGGCAAGATGGCCATGATGAAATAGACACTTATGTAGAGTGGGTGTCTACTCTTCACTGATAATCTTGCTTGATTTGTGCTAAGCTTGGCACAAAATGTAGATCTTCCTTCTTTTTCCTTAGTAAAGGGTGGAGCAAGCAGCTCCTGCAGTGGTTATGGGAGGGTTTGGAGTACCAAATGGATCCCATGCATCAAAATATTCCCTCTCCAGCTTTGTTCTCTGGATCTGAAAAATACTTTTTTTGTTATTAAAATGATTTCTTGAGTGCCTGCTGAGTCATGCATCTTAGATGAAGCCAAGGCAAGAAGTTAATTCTCTGGTGGGAATGAGTGCTTGTGTTAAGTCCACTGTGGCCCAGAACACTTCCTTTTCCTCTTCAGCATCATCTCTGTGAGGAGAGAAGCCCTGGGGAGGTGGAGCAGGGGTCAGGTAAGCTGATGTCTATAACATACATGGACTTTTGTCAGGACCCAGTGGCAATAACGGAGAGCACTGGTCAGGCACAGGCTTGTGTGAGGCTGCTGTGTGTGCATGCGTCTGTGGGGACTACACACAGGAGGTGACAAACAGAGAAGGTGGCATTGTGAGACTTGAAGGTAGATGTTTTCAACTTCACAACTTTAAAATTTTTCTTACCTGGTAGTGCCACTTATTTCCTGACCATGCCATATTAATTTATCTCTAGTAGTTCCTCTATGAGTTTTAATCTATATTTATATCCCTCTCTATATATTTTGTATATAATTTAACTGTATATAATATTGCATATAATAATAAACTTTATTTTTAGGCTACTTTTGGATTTAGAGAAAAATAGATTTGTAGAAAAATTGAGCAGGGAGTAGAGATTCTTGCTTCACCTCCCCACCTCCCAGTTCCCTTGTATTATGTAGTACATTTGCTACAATTAGTAAAGAAATATTGATACATTGTTATTAACTAGAAGCCATAGTTTACATTAAGTTTCACTCTTTGTGTTGTACCATTCTATGCGTATTGGTGAATGCATAATGTCATGTATATTTCATGTATCTACCATTGTAGTAACAGAATAGTTTTTACTGCCTTAACAATCTCCATGCCTAACATATTCATCACACAAAAAATAAAACATATATTTTTTAATTGAATATAGTAGTTAATGGAAGAGTCAATTCAATGTACATTTGTATATGTGATATATGAATATGTCTGTGTGTGTTTATGTGATTAATCATGCACTGCATAATGACATTTTGGTCAATGATGGACTATATATATGATGATTGTCCCATAAGATTATAATAGAGCTGAAAGATTCCTGTTTTTAGTGATGTCCTAGCCATTTACAAAGTTGTAGACCAATGTATTACTCACATGTTTGTGGTGACGCAGATGTAAACGAATCTACTGGGCTGCCAAGCATGTAAAAGTATAGCATATACAATTATGTCCAGTACATAATACTTGATAAGGATCATAAAAGACCATGTTACTAGTTTACATGTTTACTATACTGTTCATTTAATTCTTATTGAAGAGTGCACTACTTCTACTATTAAAAAAGTTAATGGTAAAACAGCTTCAGGCAGGTTCTTCAGCAGGTATTCCAGAGGAAGGCATCATAGGAGATGGCAGCTCCGTGTGTATTTCCCCTGCAGACCTTCTAGTGGGACAAGATATGGAGGAGAAAGACATTGACACTGATGATTCTGACCCTATGTAGGCCTCAGCTAATGTGTGTATTTGTGTAGTAGTTTTTGACAAAAAAATTTAAAAAGTAAAAAATAAAAATTTTAAGCTAGAAAACTTGTAGGATAAAGATATAAAGAAAAAGTTTTTGTATAACTTTATAATGTGTATGTGTTTTAAGCTAAGTGTTAAATAAGCTAATTTATTATTGAAGAAAAAAATTTATATATTTAAAATTTTTATTTATTTATTTTTTGGAAGTTTGTTTTCATTGTATTTAGGTTCTGGGGTACATGTGCAGATCATGCAGGACTGTTGCATAGGGACATACATGGCAAGGTAGTTTGCTGCCTCTATCCCCCCATCACCTATATCTGGCATTTGTCCCCATGTTACCTCTCCCCAACCTCCCCAACCTCCGCTGTCCCTCCCCTAGCCTCCCCCAACAGACCCCAGTGTGTGATGCTCCCCTCCCTGTGTCCGTGTGTTCTCATTGTTCAACCTACCTACCTATGAGTGAGAACATGCAGTGTTTGATTTTCTGTTCTTGTGTCAGTTTTCTGAGAATGATGGTTTCCATATTCATCCATGTCCCTACAAAGGACACAAACTCATTATTAAAAAATATATTTATTATTATTATACTTTAAGTTCTGAGATACATGTACAGAATGTGAAGGTTTGTTACATAGGTATACATGTGCCATGGTGGTTGGTGCACACATCAACTCGTCATCTACGTTAGGAGTTTCTCCTAATGCTATCCATCCCCTTGTTCTCCACCTCCCAACAGGCCCCAGTGTGTGATATTCCCCTCCCTCTGCCCATATGTTCTCATTGTTTAACTCTCACTTGTGAGTGATAACATGTGGTGTTTGGTTTTCTGTTTCTGTGTTAGTTTGCTGAGAATGATGGTTTCCAGCTTCATCCATGACCAAGCAAAGGACATGAACTCATCCTTTTTTATGGCCGCATAGTATTCCATGATATATTTGTGTCACATTTTCTTTATCTAGTCTATCATTGATGGGCATTTGGGTTGGTTCCAAGTCTTTGCTATTGTGAATAGTAATGTAATAAACATATGTGTGTATGTGTCTTTATAGTACAATGATTTATAATCTTTTGAGTATATACCTAGTAATGGGGTTGCTGGGTCAAATGGTATTTCTAGTTGTAGATCCTTGAGCAATTGCCACACTGTCTTCCACAATGGTTGAACTAATTTACACTCCCATCAACAGTGTAAAAGTGTTTCTATTTCTCCACAGCCTCTCCAGCATCTGTTGTCTCCTGACTTTTTGATGATCACCATTCTATCTAGTGTGAGATGGTATCTCATTGTGGTTTTGATTTGCATTTCTCTAATGACTGGTGATGATGAGCATTTTTTCATATGTTTGTTGGCTGCATAAATGTCTCCTTTTGAGAAGTGTCTGTTCATATCCTTTGCCCACTTTCTGATGGGGTTGTTTTTTTCTTATAAATTTGTTTAAGCTCCTTGTAGATTCTGGATATTAGACCTTTGTGAGATGGATTGATTGCAAAAATTTTCTCCTGTTCTGTATGTTGCCTGTTTACTCTGATGATAGTTTCTTTTGCTGTGCAGAAGCTCTTCAGTTTAATTAGATCCCATTTGTCAATTTTGGATTTTGTTGCAATTATTTTTGGTGTTTTACTCATGAAGTCTTTGTGGATACCTATGTCCTAAATGATATTGCCTAGGTTTTCTTCTAGGGCTTTTATAGTGTTAGGTCTTATGTTTAAATCTTTAATCCATCTTGAGTTAAGTTTTGCATGAGGTGTAAGAAAGGGATCCAATTTCAGTTTTCTGCATATGGCTAGCCAGTTTTCCCAAAACCATTTATTAAATAGGGAGTCCTTTCCCCATTGCTTGTTTTTGTCAGGGTTGTCAAAGATCAGATGGTTGTAGATGTGTGGTGTTATCTCTGAGGCCTCTGTTCTGTAAATTTATTAAAAAATACATTTAGTGTGACCTAAGTGTACAGTGTTTATAAAGTCTGTGGTAGTGTACAGTAATGTCCTAGGCCTTCACAGTCACTTACCATTCACTGTCCACCCAGAGCAACTTCCAATTCTGCAACCTCCATTCATGGTAAGTGGCCCCTATGCAGATATACCATTTAAAAAAATATTTTATAATGTATTTTACTGTACCTTTTCTATGTTTACATATATTTAGATATACAAATACTTACCACTATGTTACAACTGCCTACGGTACTCAGCACAGTAACATGCTGTACAGGTTTGTAGCCTAGGAGTCCTAGGCTGTCCATATAGCCTAACTGTGTAGTAGGCTGTGCCACTGATGTTTGTGTAAGTACACTCCATGATGTTTGAACAATGATGAAATTGCCTAGCAATGCCTTTCTCAGGACATAGCTCTGTTGTTAAGTGACACATAACTGTGTATGCACACACACACACACACACACACACACACATACATACACACATACATATACATGCACACAAACAAATAATCCTGTATTTAAATGACACCAGTTTCTTCTGGCTGCTTTTAAACTATCTCTAGTAAAACAAGAGGCTGCATATATATAAAACCTTTATTCTTCTACCTGGCGTCTGAGGTGTTTTCTTTGGCACAACAATGCAGCAATTTGGTCATCTATCATTAAACCCATGCAGTGTCAAACTTATCACCTTGACACTTTCATGATCCTTAAGATGTCCTTGGAAAGGCTGGATGTCATGGCAACCAGTGTTATATATCAGGACCTAGCGCTGCTGAACTACTCTTAATAAATCAGGCATAATTGGCATATATGCATTATAATGAATTAAAAGTTATTCAACTGGAATGATTTTATATTGTGCAACATTAAGTCATTAAATTTGCTTGTCCTGATCTTCCTTTGCTGTCAGTATTCTTGTTTAGTTTTAAAAAAGCCCTTACATTTTAGTATCTTGCTTTAAAAAGTAGCTATTTGTGGATAATATATTGTTCAATAGCTCAATGCATGATTTACTTATTTGTTTTTGACAGTTAAATTTAAGTTCCGGTGGGTTTAGTTGAGAGAGGAAATGAGTTATAAGACTGTCTTTCTCTTCTCCAGTGGAATGAAGATGCTTGCATGTACGTTAGTATACCTGGCTGCTGTGTGGTCAATTATGGTGCTGGTTAGCTGTTGGGTAGGTAACTGCATGGGTTACAATGCATGTGCCAGGAGTGGTTAACTCACCTCCTCGTGCTTTCCTACTGTTTTCTTGATCATCTCCAAATCTAGGGTGAAACCAAGAAGAACTAACTGTTCAAAGCCTGAAGGCAAGGAATAATGTAGGAAGGGTGGATGGCATAAAGCCTTGCTACTCAGAGTAATCAAAGGACTAACAGATCTTTGATTCTGAAAGCTTGTTACAAATGCAGAATTTCAAACCCCTCTACAGTTTGACTGAATCAGGATCAGCTTTTAATCATGACCCTAGATAATTCGTATGTATAGTAAAGTTTGAGAAGCACTAGCTTAGTGGTTAAGCACATACACCTTGGAGTAGGAAGGACATGGGTTTCAATTGTGGCTCCACTAATCTCTAATGGCAGCAATTGGGCAGGTTACTCAGTTTCAGTTCTGAGGTCCTTTAACATGGAAATAAAAATTATGCTCTTAGGAGGATAATGACACAATAGATGTAAAGTGTCCAGCACAATCCTTATGCATGGCAGTGCTTGTGTCAGCTGTAATTAAAACTGGTGGGAGACAATGAGATACCATCTCACACTAGTCAGAATGGCCATTCCTAAAAAGTAAAAAAAAAAATAACAGATGCTGGCAAGGTAGAGAAAAGGGAATGTTTATACATTGTTGGTGGGAGTGTAAATTAGTTCAACCATTGTGGAAAGCAGTATGACAATTACTCAAAGAGCTAAAAATAGACCACCATTAGATTCAGCAATCCCATTACTGGGTGTATACTCAAAGAAATATAAATTGTTTACCATAAAGAGACATGCATTTGTATGTTCATTGCAGCACTGTTTATAACAGCAAAGACATGGAATCAACCTAAATGCTCATCAATGGCAGACTGGATAAAGAAAATGTGGTACATATTCACCATGGGATACTATGCAGCAATAAAAATGGACAAGATCATTTCCTTGTCAGGAACATGAATGGAGCTGGAGGCCATTATCCTCAGCAAACTAACGTAGGAACAGTAAACCAAATAATGCATATTCTCACTTTATAAGTGAGAGCTAAATGATGACATAGGACCGCAAAGAAGAGAACAACAGACGTTGAGGCCCACTTGAGGGTGGAGGGTGGGAGGAGGGAGAGGATCAGAAAAAGAATATCTATTGAGTACTAGGCCTAGTACTTGGGTAGTGAAATAATCTGCACAGCAAACCCCTGTGACATGAGTTACCTGTATAACAAAGCTGCACATGTACTCCTGAACTTAAAAGAAAAAAAAAAAAAAAAAGAAAAAAATACTGGTGGGAGAGTCAGTGCACAAGGAAATGCTGATAGAAGTGACAGAGAAATGGCCCCACCTGGAAAATGTGATAGGACATATGAATCAAAATCAGTAAGAAGTAATGAATAACCTTAGAACTTAGGAGGCCTACAGAGAGTGGAGATAGTCTAACCAAATTCCCTGGATGACTTATAGGGAGAGGATTTACCATACTAGTCCAGCTGAGTTTTTCTAGTTATATATTTGCAAAACTTCCCAGGTATTCAGGAATTGAGTATCATTGCCTTAGCAGCTCTTGCAAAGTAAGAAGAGGGAGAATAAGGGAGCAAGAAAACAGCCATCTCCCATTAGACTTACAGGAGGCCATGTTTGGAAGAAGCCTTAGAAGTTATCTATTCCTATCTCCATTTAATACTTTAATTCCCACCAAGTTGTTCCCAAGCCAGATATTGAATAGCAGTTGTGACTGAAAACTCACTACTACTGAATTAACTGGGAGATGGATGCTGTCTGTGGGCAGAGAAGTGTTGTAGAGGTCAGCTGACTCAGAAATTTAGTGTTTGACAGAGAAACCAATCAAAATTTCAGATAAATTCTCCATATTTGTGGTAATATTTGTTGTAATATCTACTATGTTCCAGGCATCAGGTTAGGTGCTAGAGATAAAAATATGAATGAGACACAGAAGCTAAACTTTTATTGAGTTCATAGTCTAGATAAATGACACACGTATAAATAATAATTATAACATCATGTAATAAAGGCAATAATAGAAGAGCAAACAAGTCAGCAGGAAGCAGAGACAGGTCATTCCTTCTGTAGGGGTATGTTGGGGATTTTTTAAGATGTTTTTTGTACTGGGTCTTGATTATAGGGCATTAGTGTTTGCTGAATGAATGCATGGGCATATTAACTGTGTGTCTGCATGCCTGAAGGCGTGCATGTGTTCCTGAAGGAAACAGCAGATAGCTAGTATCTTGCAGTCCTGAAGTTGACTCCTGCTCCATCCCTCCTTTGCTGGGTAATGTTGGGAACGTTATTTCTAATCTATGAACCTAAAGTCTAAACAAGGGCAGTTCTTGGTGTTTTCTAATAAATAATACTGCTTTGCAAATTCTGCTTTAACCAACTCAGTGTGTGATAATAGAGATTTATAAAACAAAAATAATTTTGTTATTATACACATAAAAACCATTCTTTACTTCATAGAATAATTTATTTTCAGAATGTTTATAATTTCTCTTTAGTACATTTCAAATGTAATTTGACTTCCCCAAATCTCTCCTTATATATATCTTGCTTTTAAAGAAATAGAAATCTCCAATTACATGGTATGGATCATAAAACAAGTGTTTGAAGTACTAGGGAAAAATAACTTATGTTAGAAATGTATAGATCCTAGAAGCAATAGGAAAGAAAAACATGTTGAATTTTTTAAACTCTAAGGGCATTTCTTCTGTCGAATCACTTATTCATCACCCACTCACTAATGTATTTATCTATTGCAAGCCAAGGGTTATTCATTTTTTCCTAAAGTGGTAATATACTGAGCACAACAAACTTAATTAATCTCAAGGGCCAAAAAGTCTAAGGTATTGTCTAGTTGTCTGGATTTTTCATGTTTCTCAAAAATAAAATTTGGATCACCCATATCTTTTTTGTTTGTTTGTTTGTTTGAGGCAGAGTCTCCTTCTGTCACCCAGGCCAGAGTGTCATGGTATGATCTTGACTAACTGTAACCTCCACTTCCCGGGTTCAAGCAAGCCTCCTTCTCAGCCTCTTAAGTAGCTGGGATTACATGCGCCCACCACAATGCCCAGTTAATTTTTGTATTTTTAGTAGAGACAGGGTTTCACCATGTTGGCCAGGCTGGCTTTGAACTCTTGACCTCAAGTGATCCACCTGCCTTGGCCTCCCAATGTGCTGGGATTACAGGAGTGAGCCACTGCACCTGGGCGCCCATATATTTATACCATTGGTGAATCATAAGGTAATAGAACAAATTATCTCTTTTCTATTCATTTTTAGATGGAAATTTGAATTTCACTCTTTGCCTGAAGTAAATGTTACTCTCCAATATTTCAAATGTCCATATATTATTTAACATGTCTGCTACTTGGATTTTAAATATTTTATAATTCATTTAGTACATTCAACATGTTTACCCTAAGAAAAACTTGTAACCATCTTAACATTTATAAGGATATCTTTGGCATTTTGGACATCAACTTGGTACAAACATCAGTTTGTTATAAAAGGTGTAAATGAATTAGAAACAGGTGGATTCTATTTTTGTGAATAAATGCAATTAATGTTTTAAAAGCTTGGAGAAAAATATGTGCTAAAATTGAATTGCTAGAGAGATAGCCTAGGAGATGTGACTAACCTCAAATAGGTTTGGATCCCTTTCCAAGTCCTTCATAAAGTTTTTTTTTTTTTCTTTTTTTTGGTTATTTATATCTGTGTATCTACATGTTTAGTCAGTATTTGTATTTGTGACTAGTTTGGAACTCTCAATCGGTGTTAGACCACCTGGAACACCCATGTCAGAAACTGTACTTTAAACTAGGAGTCCCCAACCCCTGGTCCATAGACCAGTACCAGTCCATGGCTTGTTAGGAACCAGGCTGCACAACTGGAGGTGAGCAGTGGGTGGGTGAGCATTACCTCCCGAGCTCTGTCAGATCAGTGGCAGCATTAGATTCTCATAGGAACTCGGACCCTGTTGTGAACTGTGCATGTGAGGGATCCAGGTTGCATGCTCCTTATGAGAATCTAATGCCTGATGATCTGTCACTGCCTTCCATCACCCCCAAATGGGACCATCTCGTTGCAGGAAAACAAGCTCAGGGCTCCCAGTGATTCTACATTATGGTGAGTCCTATAATTATTTCATTATCTATTACCTTGCAGTAATAATAGAAGTAAAGTGCACAATAAATGCAATGCACTTGAATCATCCAGAGACCATCTGCCACTTCAACCACCCCCTCCTCTCCCTGCCCCTGTCCGTGGAAAAATTGTCTTCCATGAAACTGGTCCCTGGTACAAAAAAGGTTGGGGACTGCTGCTTTAAGCCACTTCCTCATAGCTTAGAGCTACTGGATAGATATGGCAGTTAGTAATCGCTTTATTATTTCTAGCTCTTGATTCTTTTGTAAATGTCCACTTGCTGCATCCACTAATTGCCCCCCTTGCCTCTCTGAAGTAGGCATTATTGAGTCACATCCAGAGTTTGCTTAATTAGGACCAATAAACTGAATTCACAGGCTGATCTGATATTTAATATCCAGAAGAGGGCAGTAGGACACAGAGATTAAAACCTACTTAACTAGATGCTATGACTAACAAAGGTTGCTATCACCTACTCAGTGTTAGATCAAATCCTTACCATCTTCCCTTTGGCATATCATGGGCAGTGTGGTGTGGCTAAGAAAACAAACTAACACTTACTGATCTCCTATTACATATAAAGCACTAACCAGTTATTTTTCATGTGTTAAGTCATGACAGTCCTGAGATGTAGGTATTATATTATTCTCTGTTACATTGACAAGAAAATCAATGTTCAGAGACTTTAGGCAACTTGCCCAAAGTCACACAGCAAACTAAGGTCCAGACTTGACTCTACAGGCTCTGCTCATCCATATCAAGGTTTGGTTACTGACACTACCACTCACAAATTTATTGACTTTGGGAAAGTAGTAATTTAACCATTCAGTACTTCAGTTTCTTCATCTGTAAAGGAAGACTAACTATCCTCCTATTCTTTAAGAATTTGTCTCTAGATCAACTTCTCCATAATCAGCTCTGCCCAAATGGATAGATTTTATCCTTGAATGATGTTTTAAGTTAGAATTTAAAAATTGTACAAAATTAAGTCTAGAAAGGATATAGAAGAGCTTGTCCAACCCTTTTAGAGAAGATGAAACCAATGCCTGGAATGTTCAAATGACTTTAAACTCAGTAGTGACAAACACTAGAACTCAGGATTGACAACTTTTACCCAGATCTCTTTTCTTACCTCTCTTTATCATTTGTTGGGGATACAGACACATAGATGTTGATGATGGCAATGCTGATGATGGGGTAAAAATAACAATAAATGTACTTTAGGAAATATAGAAGAATTACTTTATTTTAGAAGTAATTTATTTTGATAGGAAGTCTTGGTTCCCTTGTTCCATTTAAGAGGCCAATATATGTGATTTGTCTTCAGACTTCAGTCAACAAGGCGGGAAAGATAGGGTATGCACCTTTAACATACTCTTTTTTTTTTTTGAGACATAATCTCACTCTATTGCACAGGCTGGAGTGCAGTAGTACGATCTCGGCCCACTGCAACCTCTGCCTCATGGGTTCGAGTGGCTCTCCTGCCTCAGCCTCCCAAGTAACTGGGATTACAGGCACCTGTCACCCCGCCTGGCTAATTTGTTTTGTATTTTTTTTTTTTTTTTTAGTAGAGACGGGGTTTCACCATGTTGGCCAAGCTGGTTTCGAACTCCTGACCTCAGGTGATCTTCCTGCTTAGCATCCCAAAGTTTTGTGATTACAGGTGCGAGCCACTGTGCCTGGCCAACATATTCTTTAAATGAGAAATGCTCACATGCGGGCTCCAAACAATGCTAATCTTAGATTCATATGATTCTCTGTTTATCAGTCCATCTACCTGGCTTTCCCAAGGATCTGTGTTAGAGGGGCTGGCCACTTAGAAGCAATGTGGGCAATTCATTTAATGTAGAAATGTCTCCTTTGAGAGATTTTGAGATAACCAGCCATCTTTTATTTCATTTCTTTTAACTTTTTCCTTTGTGAATTTGTTATAACTTCCTAGTACTCAAAGTCTTGCACTCATGAGGAATTGGATAATAGGAGAAAAAACAGAAAAAGGAAGGAGGAAAGGGAGGGAGGGAGAAATGCTTCAGTCTTCATCATCAAGAGGCTGAGATGTCAAAGCACCTTGTTTATGTGTTTAAAGGATTCCCCAGATTCCATTGGCGTGTGGATTTATGGACTATACCTAGGAAAGCTGATAGTCAATTAAATAGATGCAAAGAGCGTTCTATTTTAAAATTACAATCAGAATGACTTGCTCCCCTAATTTATCCAAAACTGGCATTTTATGTTAGAAATTGTTTGGAAAATGGTGATTTCTAATAGTTTAGGTCATCTATCTCTTTGCTCACCTTGAGGGTGGTTTCCCAGATCTCACACCTTCCCCTTAATCATCAAATCCATAAGGCTCTCCCTTTTCCTTTCCCTTCTGGAAATAGAAGTTCTCAGGGATGTGGCGAAAAGCAGCTTACGTGGTGAGCCATGAACATATGTCCTAAGCACCAGGACATATTCTGGGCTGTCCTGGAGGCTGAGGGGGAAAGGATGGGTGGAGACCAGTAACGTCATTGCTTCTGAACTCAGCACCTGAACACCTGCGGAACTCATTGACCACTAGTCCTGTGTCAAAGCCTTTCCAGTTTTCTGTTATCACCAGCCAAATTTATATTTTATTTGTGTTTTCTGGCTTGATACTTTGCCTCCATTCCAGGTATGCACAATCTGATCTCACATCCAGCACCTAGAACAGTGCCATGAACACAGAGTTACAGCCAAACTTATTAGTCATCTCAAATGACCCACTGAACTGGACACTTTTGACCTCTGCTAATTTACATGGACTTTTTGGGAAACTAGATTTTGAGATGTGAAGCACAAAAGTAAAGAAAGAAAAGAAAACAGTGTTTGGCAATGCAATGTGGTCCCTTTAAATGCAGAGTTTAGCGTATTAACAAATCTGACATATTGCCTGTAAACTGCTGAAGTAACTCTTGATATATTTCTCACTGGATGGCACCAAATTGTGGTACAGGGTTGCCAATGATAACCCTGTGTGAGAGGTGATAGGTTCTTGAGGGTGTAGCCTGCCCATTCTACATTGTACAGAGGTCCTGCTGACTTGGTATACTATTATTTCAGTATGATAGATGTTTGATTCAAGTTGTAATAATTTTATCTCCCACAGAATTCTTGGAAGGAAGTTGATGGAGACACACACACACACACGTGTGCGCGCACAGACACACACACATACACACGGAGGCGTGTGCATGATTTTTCACCAAGAAGCCTTTAGTTATCCATAGAGAGATTATAATTTCAGATGATAGAAGGACCAGGAAAAATAGCAGATAGTAAAATTTGAGAATGAAATGACCACAGTAAGCATTAAATGCTTGTATTGTCTATGATAACAAATGAGGGCTGTTGCTCCTTAAAACATGGGCAGTCATATAAAAGGTTAACATGGTCAGTAGTGTTTAATACAGATTAGTGGCGTGTTGAGTTATGAGAAGAACAAAGGTCTGACTTTGCCATTTTTACAATAGGTCCAATGATGGATATTCAGAATATCCTGTATCTCATCACCCTGTAATACCACTATCACTTTTATCATAAAAGAATTATGTTACTCCATATATGAAAAATGCATTCTTGAACCACTGTGAATTAGTTTTTAATGTACTGTGACCTTGGATTGCCCTGGGATATTAATGTTAAATGATTACTTCTGAATGCCTTTTGAATAGCTGCATAGTGCAATTAAATGTGCAATACATCATGGATGACATAGCTAAACGCCTCTTCTGGTCAAGGAACCCAAAGAGGCCTTGGGAATGATGGTAATTCTGCATTGCTGAGGATAGGAGAGAAAAGATTCTTTTGTTAGTAGCAAAATAAGTACAGACTGAAGTAGATGATAACCTTTTCCTGGGGTTAGTCAATGGGAAATAAATTTTTGATTAATAACCATAAAGGAAGATGATTTTTGATTACTGACAAAGTAGTATTTCATTATATCTGCCAAATGCTCAAAGTGAGTAATGGTTATCAGTCTTTCTGAGTGACAAGTTGCCAAATAGTATGTGTGGGCACATGTGTGTGTGTTTGTGTGTGTAGATAAAAGAGAATTTGGTTCATATTCTAGACCATTTCCTAGGATGGGCTTATATTGAATTACAATTTGTGTCAGTGTGGAACCTTGTAAATCTTGCACTTAATCAAATCTCTTTTTATCAGATTATTAGGTTTTGGGAAATTATAACAGATGAGTGGACGGCATGGTAGAGCCATGATGAAGTAAAGGACCTTTGGCCTATTGATCAGTGACTTAAATCCAACCATGTTGGCTGGTGGCTGAAAGTGATTACTGTCCTGCTAGTTGTGGACAGGTGGTCAGAACCTAGTTGTCAGCTGACCCCACAGTTGGTGGCAAGGCCCTTAGTCCAGTGAGACCCCAGACAGAACTGGGCTTAGCTGTCTCACAGATGCTCCTCTCCTTATCCTTTAGGTGAGAGGAGTGACTCTGAAAAGTCTGCTTCAAAAGGACCCAACATTTGCTGGCAGACTGGCGGGCACCTGTAATCCCAGCAACTCCAGAGGCTGAAACCAGAGGATCCCTTGAGCCTGGAAGTTTGAGGCTGCAATGAGCTATGATGGTGTCACTGCACTCCAGTCTGGGTGACAGGGTAAGACCCCATCTCTTAAAAAAAAAAAAGAGGGCCCAATACTAGAAATGTGATCTGAATATTTCAATCTTTGAGTTGTCAAGAAGAGGAAATTTTAACTACTGCAGAACTCAATTTTTATTTAACTTGTAACATTTGAGAAAGAAAGTATTAATAAGGATTTTGGTTTGGTGTCATGAAAACAAGCTGCAGTTCTGCAAGTTAGCCCAATTTCAGAACTCAGACTTAAGTACATCAACCCGACCAGGTCTACCCTGGCTGTGGCCTCAAGCAAGACCTACTTGAGGGGCTGAATCAATATTGAAGTGCTCCAATGAGCCTCTCCCAGAGATCTCCTGGAGATTTTATGGGCCTCATTAAGCCCAGAGACAGAAAACAAATTTCCTTGTAGGGTAGAGTTCCTTATACTGAACCTTTTACTCTTTGTGCCTGCAACTGTAAGCCTTATTTACTGTTTGAAGACTGTGACCTTATATTTTAAATGTTAGTGTGTTTGAGTAATAGCACCAGCCTAGATGTACCAATACTGCTTCCCTAGAATGATACTCATATAAATTAAATGTCAATATATTCACACTTTATATTAGTTTTCACATTGCTATAAAGATACTACCCACAACTGGGTAATTTATAAACAAAGGAGGTTTAGTTCACAGTTCCACATGACTGGAGAGGCCTCAAGAAACTTACAATCAGGCAGAGGTGTAAGCAGGCATGTATTACATGGTGGCAGGAGAAGGAAGCATGAAGGAGGAACTTCCAAACACTTATAAAACCATCAGATCTCATGAGGACTCACTCACTATCATGATAACAGCATGGTAGAAACCACCCACATAATCCAATCACCTCCCTCCTTTGACATATGGGGATTACATGTCCCTCCTTTGGCATGTGGGAATTACAATTTGAGATGACACTTTGGGGAGGGGGACACAGAGTCAGGCCATATCACACTCCCATCTCAACTGACTGACTGACTTCTCTGGGTTAGTCTTCTGGGACCTTTCTATGTGTACACATATATAGCTGCTATTCTAGAGTTTTACCTGTTTATGTATTTATTATGTGTCTCCCCATAAGACTGCCAGTTTCACAAGGAAACAACAGCGTTTTGTTCATCCTATGCACCCTAGCACAGCGTTTGCCACATAATGGGTATGCAATAAATATTTGTGAAGTGAATAAATGAGTAAATATATAGACACGCTTGTTGGGATCACATTTATATGCCTGTGTGAATGGAAGAAAGGGCCTAGGAAGAGGAAAGGGTAGAAGATTAATTCTTTTTACCTAATCAAGTTGAGTTTGCAACTTAATTACAAAAGGTACAATGTGAATCAAAGAAATTCAAAGCTTTTTCATGAGGCAGAGCAGAATCAAGGAATCTTTCAGTGCTTCCTTGCTGGCTTTGCAGCTCACTAGCTATGAGCTAATTCCCTTCTTAAATGTATTTGAGAAGCTCTATTTCTCAAGCAGAGTTTCTCAAATTTTGATGAGAAACATTGGGATTATGGTGAGAGCTCTCTAACTTCTCTGATCCATGAGTGGCCAGAGAAATCTTTGCAAAATGCAAATCTGATCATGCCACTTCTCAGTTTAAAACCTTTCAGTGGAACCCAGTTCCTGTTAGAATAAAATCCAAACTTCTTCATGTGGTTCACAAGGCCTTTCTTGACCTTCCCTTTCTCTAATGCTGCACCCTCTTGTCTCACTCTTTCTGACCACCAACTGCAGTTTCCTGGGAAGCCAAGCTCCCCTGCTGCTCTGTGCTTTTGCAAGTGATAGTCCCTCCCTCCACTTTCTTTTGCCTAGTTAATTCCTTTCTTTTCCTTCAACAACAAGTTTAGGGTTTACCTCATTTTGATACTCCATCCATACCTTCCCATTACCAGGCTCCAATATACCTCTCTCCTTTATGCTCCATGTACTCATTTGGGTCCTTTAGCTCTGTTGTTGTGTGGCTTTGGCCTGTTATTTCACCAGATGCTGAGCCCCTTGGGGGCAGGACTCTTCCATCCCTGACTCTCTGGTGCTCATGTAACCTGCACATTCTCATTGCTTGTGCTGATCCCTGCTTCCAGCTGTGTGTAGCCACTCCTTTCTTTCTGTGTGTTCCATACTTTCTCACCTATCTTGGTCCATTTGAGCTGCTATGACAAAAATGTCATACACTGAATAGCTTAAACAGTTCATTTCCCATGGCTCTGGAGGCTGGGAAGTCCAAGATCAAGGCATTGGCGGATTCAACGTCTCGTAAGGGTCTGCTTTCTGGTTCAGAGACAGCCATCTTCTTGCTGTGTCCTCATATGGTAGAAAAAGAGTGAGGGAGCTCTCTGGGGTCTCTTTTATAAGGGCACTAGTCTCATCCATGAGGGCTCTGCCTTCATGACCTTATCACCTCCCAAAGATGCCACCTCCTAATGCCATCATCTTGGAGTTTAGGGCTTCAACATATGAATTTTTGGGGGACACAAATGTTCAGTCAGAGCACCACTTTAGTGTCTTTTATTTGGCTGTTTCCTTTTTCAGGGATGATCCATCTTCTCATCTGCATATGTTCAATTCTTTCCCAGTCCTCTTTCACAAAGTCGTCCCCTGATCACTTAGGGGATGTAATCAACATCTACATTCCACACTCTTGTTTGTTAGAGACAGTCTTGCTCTGCCACCCAGGCTGGAGTATAGTTGTGTGAACATGGTTTACTGTAGCCTCGACCTCTTGCTCGAGTGATCTTCCTGCCTCAACCTCCTGAGTAACTGGGACTACAGGCCTGTACCACCACACCCAGCTAATTTTTTATTGTAGGGACAGGGCCTTCCTATGTTGCTCAGGCTGGTCTTCAACTTGTGAGCTCAAGCAGTCCTCCCGCCTCAGCCTCCCAATGGGCTAAGATTACAGGCATAAGCCACTGTGCCCAGTCTCCACACTCTTTATATTCTTTTAGAAGTTATTTGTTTCATCTTGTTGAGCAGGTTAAGACCACAGGCTATGTATAGTTAAAATTGAATTTGAACTAAGGGTCTGCCACTGAACTACTTCTTAAAAGTTGGGTGAACTTCCTATCTTCTGAGTCTCAATTGCCTCATTTATAACTAGAGGTTAATAATGATTGTTTCATAGGATATATCCTCATCTGATATATATTCTCATAGGAGATATTTGATAAGTTATATAAAGTGATTTATCACTTTGGTAGTCATTACCCAATATAGTTATGTATTTACTAGATAGGATTTCTCTGCTTCCCCTTTCTGTCCCCCTCAGGAACATTGCACAGAGTAGGTACCATATAGATATTTGTTGAATGAATGAATGAGCGAAGAGAATGATGCTGGCAAGAAGACCATAAGCTCAACTCGCAGTGAAATTAATGATGTTAGACTGAGACTTGCTTCTTTTTCCTGGCTTCTTTTTTCGGCTCATTGCCAAGATTTCTAATAACTTAGGCCCAGTGGTGGCTTTCCCAGATCCAGTGGTAGGGTGGAGAGAGAGATGGAAACCATTACAAAAACACTTAGAAGATGTCTTCTGGTGGAGGAGCAAAGAAAGTGGAATGAAATATTCTCCTAACACACTTGCAATAGGAAGTTACTGTTCAATGACCCCAGATAAAACCATTGTATGTACCACTCCAATAGTTTGCTACAAGTGTCTTTTTTTCTTCAAATTATTGCAGATTGAATATATAATTATTTCAAAAACTGGGTCTAAAATTTGCCTTGCAAATCCTTGACTCACTGAAGGCATTTATCAAATGCTAAGTGGCAACTCCAGAGCAGTAGTTTACCAGGTAATGAAAATACTGAAATGAAAAAATCACAAGCAACATATTTCGGAAATCTTGTAATATACTAGTGCTTTAAAATAAGTACACTTTATTTTTTATAAGCCATAAATAGAATCACAGCTCATCTTAAAGCACTATGTTCATTTAACAATCCAAAAAGTGACTTGTAAATCAAGCTAAGTGTTAACTACTTTATTAAATTGGAATGTTGTCAAATTCTTGGATGACTGTCCCTCCAATGAGGACAACCTAGGAACTGTATGAGCACCAGCAAAGGAAGAGCCCAGATTCTGGCAAGGCTGGAAGCCTCAACCCAATGCTAGAGTGCGACATGGCCTGTTAGTTGGTTCTAAATGTGGAGATAACTTGATAAACATTTTAGCAAATCAGGTTCTTTTTCTATGCCCTGGGTATTAGTTTTTTGTTGCCACTGTAGCAAATTGCCACAAATTTAGTGGCTTAAGACAACACAATGGCATTCTCTTATAGTTCTGGATGTCAGAAGTCTGAAATGAGTCTTACAGGGTTAAAATCAAGATGCTAGCAGAGCTGGGTTTCTTCCAGAGGCTCCAGGGGAGAATCTGTTCGTTGCTCTTCCATGTCTAGAAGCTGCCAGCATTCCCTGGCTTCTGGCTGCATCACTCCAACCTATGCTTCTGGAGTTACATGGCCTTCTTCTCTACAGTAGTCAAAGCTCTTTCAACCTTTTGTGATTTACATTCAGCCCTGCCCAGATGATCCAGGATAATCTCCCTATCACAAAACCCTTACACTTAATCATATCTGGAAAGTCCCTTTGCTGTATAATATAACATTCAGAGGTTCCAGGGATGAGGGCGTGGACATCTTGGGGTGCCATTATTCAGCTCATCACACCTTGTCTTTCAAAAAGCTTTTCTGTATCCAGACTATCATATTGACTTTTAAAAAACATTGACTTTCCCAGAAAGAAAAAATAAGGCGTTTCAAAAGACTCTGGGTTTTTGAGGGTGGAGAGTAGGGCAGGAAGGTTCTGATTTTGCCTCTGAATTGTGGCTCATGTGGTTTAGTTGCCACCAGTACAGATTGTCTCTGTCACTGTGAGCTTGTGTTTGCTTCTATATGCAAATCTAAGTGGCATATATACATCATTATGATTTTGATATGAGAACCATCATAGAACTCACTTCATCTTGCACAAAATGGATCTGTAGGCACTTAATGGTCTAATCAAGTATTTATGTAGTCCCTCCGCCACACCACCTATTATCCCTGTGCAATCTTAGGGTACTAGGGTCACACTGTAAACCTAGTAAATTACTGCTCAAAGTGGAATTGATTTTTAGTCTGCTTGAAATTAGAAATGGAAAAATTCATCTCCACCTTCTCCAATTATTGTATCTTTCCTTATAACTCTGGGTAGAGAATAGTTTAAACCTTAATTCTGATAGTTCTTAATTTTATGAGTTACACTAAAACCCCTGGGAGTCATTTAATTTGATGGAGTTCAATGCTAATATCCAAATGCATTCTTTCTGAAATACATTTTTACCTTCTATTATAGAGATTGAGCTCCCATTTTTAACACATATGTTCTTAGTGCTTATGCAAATTCACCGCTTATCTTTAAAATTGGCATATCATTGTTATTGTTATTATTGTTATTATTATTGTGTATTGGCCAAGTTGAATGCCTCATTCTCAAGGGATTGCTGTCAGAGTTATATAATACAAGAACAATGGGTGAATGTTGTTCATTTTAAATGTGAAATTATAAATCAATTACAGTGGTGGCTAAAACCCCTTCATGACATGCCACAATTTACTTCCAATGACATTTAAACCTATCTCACATGCTGAACAATCTGTAATAAATTATGATTTTTTTTTTTTTTTTGCTTCTGAAATGAAGCTATAATTATGACAGTTGAATTCTTGTTCTGGGAAATAAGGTGGCATTTAATTCCTTGAGAACAAATGACACTCACAAAAGAACAGTTAATTATTCTCAGCTGCAAAGGAAGGGAGGAGGGGAGAGAAAAATTATGAAAAAGAACATGGTAGCACTTTATGTGAAGTATCTATTAACTAATCCTTAACTAAGGCTGAACTACAATTGAACTTCTGGGGCTGTCCCCAGCCCAGGTAACACCTTTTATGATTTTCATTCTCAATAAAACCTAACCAGGAGGAATTAGCAACCTGAAACTTTCTCTGTTCCTTGCAAATTATAATACAAATGTTCCACAATCAGCCTTTGGTTCCAAGAAGGCAGACACTCTAACCCAGTTAAATGAGATCCGGGGGTGGGAGGTAGCATGGTATTAGTTTTCAATTATGACTGTCCTAATTCAAATCTTCAACTGCTGTAGTCATTCAATCCATATTGCAAATAAGGGAAAGGAAAACATCGTGCCTCAGAAATTTTTTTGTTGTGTTTGTTTCTAGTTTAAACAGCAGCTACACTTCCATTGGCTTTTCTCTGATAGCCGTTTCCTGTTCATTCTGGCAAGAAGCCCTGATGCAATTGAATCTGCCAGCAAACAGTAGGCCACTCCTCGTGCTAGTCCTGACACCGTCAGCTGCAATGTGAGCAGCCTGCTATTAGAAACGCCTCTTTCTTTGACTTCCCTTTCTTCCTTGGGAGGAATAGATACTCTAGAGAAGGGCCCTGCTGAGTGGAATTCCCCATTTTGACTGCAATTAAGGATTGTGACTTGATTGATTTGGGGGCTCTCTGAAATGTAGCAGGATCAACACAGTTGCACACAAAACAAGGCATAATCCACTGGGTTAAATTAACGTTAAATCAGAGATGATTGGATTAATTGCTATTACATTTTATCTTCTGTGCACATGTGCTGTTGGCAAGCTTTCAGAGTCTTTTTAAAATTAGCTTAGAACTGGATGAAAATGGTACAGGTGCAAATGATTTGTGCACTGGGTCTTTCAAGTACACAGTGGGCTCATAAGAAGGTGCATTTTTTTTCCAAATTATATTTTGGATGTGATTTACAAAAAACTGCATGGAGAATAAACTTGGCATCAATGTACAGAAGCTATAGATGTGTTAAATGACAAAAGGACTCTGTTGGCTGGAAGATAATTTGGAAAATGGATCTCCTTCAAATTGGTGGCCTTGGCACTGTCCATCTGTTCAGTTTGTTCCCCTCGCATGATTTTCTTCCCTTGTGGGTGTCTTTAGGGTCCTGGAGACCAATGCAGCGGAGTGCTTAGCATAGCATCTGATGTCCTGGAATATACCCTTCCAAAGCTGCACCCCTTCAGCAAATTTTAAAGGTAAAATGTTGGCATGATGTTTGTTAACAGGATAAATCTGTTTAAGGGAAATACTTCAGTTATGTGATTGAAAGCGTAGTACAGTGACTAGATCAGGGACACAGAGCAAAGATAATCAAAGGCTATAGTCTTTTTATGTGCTTGTTTCCCCATCAGCCAGTGGCCCAGGCCCACTGCAGGGCTTACCGTGTGAAAACTTATTAAGCTACTTGAAGGAAAGGTTATGTGTTTGTTTATGTTTTAGGAAACTGGGTGAATCAACAACTCTCTTTTAAAGACCATTGTGTGCACGGACTATAAACAGGTACTGTGGAGGAGACAAAGACTTCATTCTGGGGCTGATCAGATTTTGGATCAATACAAATAGACTAGTAAGAACATGATGTCTTCTCGTCCTTTGCCCTTTAAACTCTGCTGGTAATGTCAGGCTCCTGATTGCAAGCTGTGAATATCAACAGCGTTTTCTTTCCTGGGCCATCTTCCTTCTGCAGGTCCTTTATAGCTTATGTATTCACTTTTGTCTAGTTTCTCTGACCTGTACTTCTTGGCTTCTTATCTGGCTTCATCATTCCTGCTGCTGGCTCTGTTCAGGCTGGTAACCATCTGTACTTGTGCCCTCCTTTCATGAACTTGTCTCTGCTTGCCTCTTGGCTTTCAGCTGCCCTTGTTACGGCTCATGGGCACTTGTTTCCCAGCCTCTACTCCAGGCCATATCAGTTTCTCCAAGAAAGGACGGTTTGATATATATATATATATATATATATATATATATATATATATATTCCATTGTAACAAACAATTTTTGGGAGCTGGGCTCACAAAATCATATCAACTTATTAGAAAATATATCATCTTTTAATTTATTATTTTGAAAAAGTAACATGCACATGATTAAGTTTACATGAAGGCAACAAACACCATTAAGAAAAAAAAGCTCACTTTCCACCCAGAACCTCTAGTTTCCCACTTCAGAGACAGCCTACTGAGTTGTATTTTTTACCTACTCTTCCAGGGACATTGAATACCCATACTGATAGGTATTCAAGTAGTTTTCAGTCTTTTGCTTTCATGAAAAATGCTTGAACCTAATTTTTAATACACTTATGCATCATATCTAAATAGTAAAATTTCCAGAAATAAAATTTCTGATTTAAGGATATTATTACAAAATTTTAATTTCTTCATATGTGAAATAAACACACTTAAGAAAGGAGGACAAAGATATATGTGCTGGCTCAGTGAATTGCACCTGTGTAATTACTGCGTAGGTCAAGAAAGAGATTGTTGCCAACACCCCAGAAGGTGCCTTCCTGTGCCCTTCTGGTTTTTACCTATTTTGCTTCTCTACTTCCTTTACTTTAATATTGCAGTTTAGGTTTTCATGCTTTTGAAGTTTCTGTAATTGATTTACACAGTGTGTAATTTGTGTGCCTTGCTTCTTTTATTTCTTATTGTGTTTGTGAGGATTGTTCATGTTGTTTCATGTAACAGGAGATAGGCCATTTTCCCTGGTGTATACTATTCTATTCAATGGATATACCACAGTGCATTTATCCAGTCTTCTGTGGTAGACATTTGGGTTGTTTCCTAATTTGGCTATTTGGAATAATGCTGCAATGATCCAACAATCCCACTTCTAAGGGTAAATATTCACTGTCATTGGCACTGCCATTGGGTATATACCCTCAGAAGTGGGGTTGTTGGATCAGAGGTTCTATGTATGTTTGACTTTACTATATAATGCCAAACTGTTTGCCAAATTTGTATTCATACCAGTATGTATAAGAATTCCTATTGCTCCACATTCATGCAAATATCACTCTTAAATTTTTTTTTTTTTTTTTTTTTTTTTTTTTTTTT